>NC_143147.1:29081120-29213620 GCF_059928025.1 Delphinapterus leucas | reverse complement strand
GAGGCTTCAGGGCCCGGGGCCCGCGGTGCCTTGGGCATCGCCCCTGCCCGCCCACGCGGCGCTAGGCGCCGCCCAGCCGCAGCCCGGGCCGGCCCTCCTGCCCGACAGCAGCTGGCCCGAAGCCACTGGGAGCCACCATCGTGTCGCCACGGCCCCTCAGCCCCGGCGAGGCCACCCTTGCACGCACACCACCCGCCGAGCTCAGGAGCCCGCCCCTGGCGGCCGGCAGGCCCGGGGAAGCGGCCCCTGCCCTCGATCCCGCTCCCGCACCCGGCAGCGGCGGCGACACGGCGGGGGGCGGGGCTTTTGCCGGAGGGAGCTGTGGCGGGACACACCCACCGGCACACAGGTGGCGGCCCCGGGGCGGGGCGCCGGTGGGGGCGGCCAGGTGCAGGTCGACGGGCTCGCTGGCCGAAGGGACGGCAACCGGGCCCGCGGCGGAGCCTGGGTCCGGGCCAGGCACCCCGGGGGCGTCTGGGGTGCGGCTGCCTTCCAGGGCCGCCTTCTGGCCGCCTGGCGGGCCGGGCTGGCGGGGAGCGCCCCCTCCGGCGCGCGCGCCGTGGTGGGAGGGGCCTGAGGAGGCGGGGCCTGCAGCGGGGCCCCGGCGTGGGCGGAGCCGGCGGCCACCGCCCGCGGGCGAGTTAAAGGAGAAGGCGGAGCGGGAGGCAAAAAGCCTACAGCACCCGGTATTCCCAGGCGGTCTCCCATCCAAGTACTAACCAGGCCCGACCCTGCTTAGCTTCCGAGATCAGACGAGATCGGGCGCGTCCAGGGTGGTATGGCCGTAGACGGGGGCGGGGACGGCGGGCTGCCTCTTGAGGCCCAATTTCGCTGGCGCTTGCGCCTCACCGCCAGCCTGGAGGTCAGCCCGCCCTGGCAGGACCCCGTCGCCCGCCCAGGCAGGGGGAACGGAGGTCTCGGGTACCGGGCGGTGGCGGAGGCGGAGGGTTTGGCCACCCCCTCCCAGCCGAGGGCGGGCGTGACCCAGTGAACTCTTCGGCGCTTGGCGCCCCGCCAAGATCCCGCCCGTCGCTCACAGGGACGTGGCCCCGGAGGCTTCAGTGCCCGGGGCCCGCGGTCCCTTGGGCATCGCCCCTGCCCGCCCACGCGGCGCTAGGCGCCGCCCAGCCGCAGCCCGGGCCGGCCCTCCTGCCCGACAGCAGCTGGCCCGAAGCCACTGGGAGCCACCATCGTGTCGCCACGGCCCCTCAGCCCCGGCGAGGCCACCCTTGCCCGCACACCACCCGCCGAGCTCAGGAGCCCGCCCCTGGCGGCCGGCAGGCCCGGGGAAGCGGCCCCTGCCCTCGATCCCGCTCCCGCACACGGCCGCGGCGGCGACACGGCGGGGGGCGGGGCTTTTGCCGGAGGGAGCTGTGGAGGGACACACCCACTGGCACACAGGTGGCGGCCCCGGGGCGGGGCGCCGGTGGGGGCGGCCAGGTGCAGGTCGAGGGGCTCGCTGGCGGAAGGCACGGCAATCGGGCCCGCGGCGGAGCCTGGGTCCGGGCCAGGCACCCCGGGGGCGTCTGGGGTGCGGCTGCCTTCCAGGGCCGCCTTCTGGCCGCCTGGCGGGCCGGGCTGGCGGGGAGCGCCCCCTCCGGCGCGCGCGCCGTGGTGGGAGGGGCCTGAGGAGGCGGGGCCTGCAGCGGGGCCCCGGCGCGGGCGGAGCCGGCGGCCACCGCCCGCGGGCGAGTTAAAGGAGAAGGCGGAGCGGGAGGCAAAAACCCTACAGCACCCGGTATTCCCAGGCGGTCTCCCATCCAAGTACTAACCAGGCCCGACCCTGCTTAGCTTCCGAGATCAGACGAGATCGGGCGCGTTCAGGGTGGTATGGCCGTAGACGGGGGCGGGGACGGCGGGCTGCCTCTTGAGGCCCACTTTCGCTGGCGCTTGCGCCTCACCGCCAGCCTGGCGGTCAGCCCGCCCCGGCAGGACCCCGTCGCCCGCCCAGGCAGGGGGAACGGAGGTCTCGGGTACCGGGCGGTGGCGGAGGCGGAGGGTTTGGCCACCCCCTCCCAGCCGAGGGCGGGCGTGACCCAGCGAACCCTTCGGCGCTTGGCGCCCCGCCCAAGATCCGGCCCGTCGCTCACAGGGACGTGGCCCCGGAGGCTTCAGGGCCCGGGGCCCGCGGTGCCTTGGGCATCGCCCCTGCCCGCCCACGCGGCGCTAGGCGCCGCCCAGCCGCAGCCCGGGCCGGCCCTCCTGCCCGACAGCAGCTGGCCCGAAGCCACTGGGAGCCACCATCGTGTCGCCACGGCCCCTCAGCCCCGGCGAGGCCACCCTTGCACGCACACCACCCGCCGAGCTCAGGAGCCCGCCCCTGGCGGCCGGCAGGCCCGGGGAAGCGGCCCCTGCCCTCGATCCCGCTCCCGCACCCGGCAGCGGCGGCGACACGGCGGGGGGCGGGGCTTTTGCCGGAGGGAGCTGTGGCGGGACACACCCACCGGCACACAGGTGGCGGCCCCGGGGCGGGGCGCCGGTGGGGGCGGCCAGGTGCAGGTCGACGGGCTCGCTGGCCGAAGGGACGGCAACCGGGCCCGCGGCGGAGCCTGGGTCCGGGCCAGGCACCCCGGGGGCGTCTGGGGTGCGGCTGCCTTCCAGGGCCGCCTTCTGGCCGCCTGGCGGGCCGGGCTGGCGGGGAGCGCCCCCTCCGGCGCGCGCGCCGTGGTGGGAGGGGCCTGAGGAGGCGGGGCCTGCAGCGGGGCCCCGGCGCGGGCGGAGCCGGCGGCCACCGCCCGCGGGCGAGTTAAAGGAGAAGGCGGAGCGGGAGGCAAAAAGCCTACAGCACCCGGTATTCCCAGGCGGTCTCCCATCCAAGTACTAACCAGGCCCGACCCTGCTTAGCTTCCGAGATCAGACGAGATCGGGCGCGTCCAGGGTGGTATGGCCGTAGACGGGGGCGGGGACGGCGGGCTGCCTCTTGAGGCCCAATTTCGCTGGCGCTTGCGCCTCACCGCCAGCCTGGAGGTCAGCCCGCCCTGGCAGGACCCCGTCGCCCGCCCAGGCAGGGGGAACGGAGGTCTCGGGTACCGGGCGGTGGCGGAGGCGGAGGGTTTGGCCACCCCCTCCCAGCCGAGGGCGGGCGTGACCCAGTGAACTCTTCGGCGCTTGGCGCCCCGCCAAGATCCCGCCCGTCGCTCACAGGGACGTGGCCCCGGAGGCTTCAGTGCCCGGGGCCCGCGGTCCCTTGGGCATCGCCCCTGCCCGCCCACGCGGCGCTAGGCGCCGCCCAGCCGCAGCCCGGGCCGGCCCTCCTGCCCGACAGCAGCTGGCCCGAAGCCACTGGGAGCCACCATCGTGTCGCCACGGCCCCTCAGCCCCGGCGAGGCCACCCTTGCCCGCACACCACCCGCCGAGCTCAGGAGCCCGCCCCTGGCGGCCGGCAGGCCCGGGGAAGCGGCCCCTGCCCTCGATCCCGCTCCCGCACACGGCCGCGGCGGCGACACGGCGGGGGGCGGGGCTTTTGCCGGAGGGAGCTGTGGAGGGACACACCCACCGGCACACAGGTGGCGGCCCCGGGGCGGGGCGCCGGTGGGGGCGGCCAGGTGCAGGTCGAGGGGCTCGCTGGCGGAAGGCACGGCAATCGGGCCCGCGGCGGAGCCTGGGTCCGGGCCAGGCACCCCGGGGGCGTCTGGGGTGCGGCTGCCTTCCAGGGCCGCCTTCTGGCCGCCTGGCGGGCCGGGCTGGCGGGGAGCGCCCCCTCCGGCGCGCGCGCCGTGGTGGGAGGGGCCTGAGGAGGCGGGGCCTGCAGCGGGGCCCCGGCGCGGGCGGAGCCGGCGGCCACCGCCCGCGGGCGAGTTAAAGGAGAAGGCGGAGCGGGAGGCAAAAACCCTACAGCACCCGGTATTCCCAGGCGGTCTCCCATCCAAGTACTAACCAGGCCCGACCCTGCTTAGCTTCCGAGATCAGACGAGATCGGGCGCGTTCAGGGTGGTATGGCCGTAGACGGGGGCGGGGACGGCGGGCTGCCTCTTGAGGCCCACTTTCGCTGGCGCTTGCGCCTCACCGCCAGCCTGGCGGTCAGCCCGCCCCGGCAGGACCCCGTCGCCCGCCCAGGCAGGGGGAACGGAGGTCTCGGGTACCGGGCGGTGGCGGAGGCGGAGGGTTTGGCCACCCCCTCCCAGCCGAGGGCGGGCGTGACCCAGCGAACCCTTCGGCGCTTGGCGCCCCGCCCAAGATCCGGCCCGTCGCTCACAGGGACGTGGCCCCGGAGGCTTCAGGGCCCGGGGCCCGCGGTGCCTTGGGCATCGCCCCTGCCCGCCCACGCGGCGCTAGGCGCCGCCCAGCCGCAGCCCGGGCCGGCCCTCCTGCCCGACAGCAGCTGGCCCGAAGCCACTGGGAGCCACCATCGTGTCGCCACGGCCCCTCAGCCCCGGCGAGGCCACCCTTGCACGCACACCACCCGCCGAGCTCAGGAGCCCGCCCCTGGCGGCCGGCAGGCCCGGGGAAGCGGCCCCTGCCCTCGATCCCGCTCCCGCACCCGGCAGCGGCGGCGACACGGCGGGGGGCGGGGCTTTTGCCGGAGGGAGCTGTGGCGGGACACACCCACCGGCACACAGGTGGCGGCCCCGGGGCGGGGCGCCGGTGGGGGCGGCCAGGTGCAGGTCGACGGGCTCGCTGGCCGAAGGGACGGCAACCGGGCCCGCGGCGGAGCCTGGGTCCGGGCCAGGCACCCCGGGGGCGTCTGGGGTGCGGCTGCCTTCCAGGGCCGCCTTCTGGCCGCCTGGCGGGCCGGGCTGGCGGGGAGCGCCCCCTCCGGCGCGCGCGCCGTGGTGGGAGGGGCCTGAGGAGGCGGGGCCTGCAGCGGGGCCCCGGCGCGGGCGGAGCCGGCGGCCACCGCCCGCGGGCGAGTTAAAGGAGAAGGCGGAGCGGGAGGCAAAAAGCCTACAGCACCCGGTATTCCCAGGCGGTCTCCCATCCAAGTACTAACCAGGCCCGACCCTGCTTAGCTTCCGAGATCAGACGAGATCGGGCGCGTCCAGGGTGGTATGGCCGTAGACGGGGGCGGGGACGGCGGGCTGCCTCTTGAGGCCCAATTTCGCTGGCGCTTGCGCCTCACCGCCAGCCTGGAGGTCAGCCCGCCCTGGCAGGACCCCGTCGCCCGCCCAGGCAGGGGGAACGGAGGTCTCGGGTACCGGGCGGTGGCGGAGGCGGAGGGTTTGGCCACCCCCTCCCAGCCGAGGGCGGGCGTGACCCAGTGAACTCTTCGGCGCTTGGCGCCCCGCCAAGATCCCGCCCGTCGCTCACAGGGACGTGGCCCCGGAGGCTTCAGTGCCCGGGGCCCGCGGTCCCTTGGGCATCGCCCCTGCCCGCCCACGCGGCGCTAGGCGCCGCCCAGCCGCAGCCCGGGCCGGCCCTCCTGCCCGACAGCAGCTGGCCCGAAGCCACTGGGAGCCACCATCGTGTCGCCACGGCCCCTCAGCCCCGGCGAGGCCACCCTTGCCCGCACACCACCCGCCGAGCTCAGGAGCCCGCCCCTGGCGGCCGGCAGGCCCGGGGAAGCGGCCCCTGCCCTCGATCCCGCTCCCGCACACGGCCGCGGCGGCGACACGGCGGGGGGCGGGGCTTTTGCCGGAGGGAGCTGTGGAGGGACACACCCACCGGCACACAGGTGGCGGCCCCGGGGCGGGGCGCCGGTGGGGGCGGCCAGGTGCAGGTCGAGGGGCTCGCTGGCGGAAGGCACGGCAATCGGGCCCGCGGCGGAGCCTGGGTCCGGGCCAGGCACCCCGGGGGCGTCTGGGGTGCGGCTGCCTTCCAGGGCCGCCTTCTGGCCGCCTGGCGGGCCGGGCTGGCGGGGAGCGCCCCCTCCGGCGCGCGCGCCGTGGTGGGAGGGGCCTGAGGAGGCGGGGCCTGCAGCGGGGCCCCGGCGCGGGCGGAGCCGGCGGCCACCGCCCGCGGGCGAGTTAAAGGAGAAGGCGGAGCGGGAGGCAAAAAGCCTACAGCACCCGGTATTCCCAGGCGGTCTCCCATCCAAGTACTAACCAGGCCCGACCCTGCTTAGCTTCCGAGATCAGACGAGATCGGGCGCGTTCAGGGTGGTATGGCCGTAGACGGGGGCGGGGACGGCGGGCTGCCTCTTGAGGCCCACTTTCGCTGGCGCTTGCGCCTCACCGCCAGCCTGGCGGTCAGCCCGCCCCGGCAGGACCCCGTCGCCCGCCCAGGCAGGGGGAACGGAGGTCTCGGGTACCGGGCGGTGGCGGAGGCGGAGGGTTTGGCCACCCCCTCCCAGCCGAGGGCGGGCGTGACCCAGCGAACCCTTCGGCGCTTGGCGCCCCGCCCAAGATCCGGCCCGTCGCTCACAGGGACGTGGCCCCGGAGGCTTCAGGGCCCGGGGCCCGCGGTGCCTTGGGCATCGCCCCTGCCCGCCCACGCGGCGCTAGGCGCCGCCCAGCCGCAGCCCGGGCCGGCCCTCCTGCCCGACAGCAGCTGGCCCGAAGCCACTGGGAGCCACCATCGTGTCGCCACGGCCCCTCAGCCCCGGCGAGGCCACCCTTGCACGCACACCACCCGCCGAGCTCAGGAGCCCGCCCCTGGCGGCCGGCAGGCCCGGGGAAGCGGCCCCTGCCCTCGATCCCGCTCCCGCACCCGGCAGGGGCGGCGACACGGCGGGGGGCGGGGCTTTTGCCGGAGGGAGCTGTGGCGGGACACACCCACCGGCACACAGGTGGCGGCCCCGGGGCGGGGCGCCGGTGGGGGCGGCCAGGTGCAGGTCGACGGGCTCGCTGGCCGAAGGGACGGCAACCGGGCCCGCGGCGGAGCCTGGGTCCGGGCCAGGCACCCCGGGGGCGTCTGGGGTGCGGCTGCCTTCCAGGGCCGCCTTCTGGCCGCCTGGCGGGCCGGGCCGGCGGGGAGCGCCCCCTCCGGCGCGCGCGCCGTGGTGGGAGGGGCCTGAGGAGGCGGGGCCTGCAGCGGGGCCCCGGCGCGGGCGGAGCCGGCGGCCACCGCCCGCGGGCGAGTTAAAGGAGAAGGCGGAGCAGGAGGCAAAAAGCCTACAGCACCCGGTATTCCCAGGCGGTCTCCCATCCAAGTACTAACCAGGCCCGACCCTGCTTAGCTTCCGAGATCAGACGAGATCGGGCGCGTTCAGGGTGGTATGGCCGTAGACGGGGGCGGGGACGGCGGGCTGCCTCCTGAGGCCCTCTTTCGCTGTCGCTTGCGCCTCACCGCCAGCCTGGCGGTCAGCCCGCCCCGGCAGGAACCCGTCGCCCGCCCAGGCAGGGGGAACGGAGGTCTCGGGTACCGGGCGGTGGCGGAGGCGGAGGGTTTGGCCACACCCTCCCAGACGAGGGCGGGCGTGACCCAGCGAACCCTTCGGCGCTTGGCGCCCCGCCCAAGATCCGGCCCGTCGCTCACAGGGACGTGGCCCCGGAGGCTTCAGGGCCCGGGGCCCGCGGTCCCTTGGGCATCGCCCCTGCCCGCCGACGCGGCGCTAGGAGCCGCCCAGCCGCAGCCCGGGCCGGCCCTCCTGCCCGACAGCAGCTGGCCCGAAGCCACTGGGAGCCACCATCGTGTCGCCACGGCCCCTCAGCCCCGGCGAGGCCACCCTTGCCCGCACACCACCCGCCGGGCTCAGTAGCCCGCCCCTGGCGGCCGGCAGGCCAGGGGAAGCGGCCCCTGCCCTCGATCCCGCTCCCGCACCCGGCCGCGGCGGTGACACGGCGGGGGGCGGGGCTTTTGCCGGAGGGAGCTGTGGAGGGACACACCCACCGGCACACAGGTGGCGGCCCCGGGGCGGGGCGCCGGTGGGGGCGGCCAGGTGCAGGTCGAGGGGCTCGCTGGCCGAAGGGAAGGCAACCGGGCCCGCGGCGGAGCCTGGGTCCGGGCCAGGCACCCCGGGGCGTCTGGGGTGCGGCTGCCTTCCAGGGCCGCCTTCTGGCCGGGCCGGCGGGGAGCGCCCCCTCCGGCGCGCGCGCCGTGGTGGGAGGGGCCTGAGGAGGCGGGGCCTGCAGCGGGGCCCCGGCGCGGGCGGAGCCGGCGGCCACCGCCCGCGGGCGAGTTAAAGGAGAAGGCGGAGCGGGAGGCAAAAAGCCTACAGCACCCGGTATTCCCAGGCGGTCTCCCATCCAAGTACTAACCAGGCCCGACCCTGCTTAGCTTCCGAGATCAGACGAGATCGGGCGCGTTCAGGGTGGTATGGCCGTAGACGGGGGCGGGGACGGCGGGCTGCCTCTTGAGGCCCACTTTCGCTGGCGCTTGCGCCTCACCGCCAGCCTGGCGGTCAGCCCGCCCCGGCAGGACCACGTCGCCCGCCCAGGCAGGGGGAACGGAGGTCTCGGGTACCGGGCGGTGGCGGAGGCGGAGGGTTTGGCCACCCCCTCCCAGCCGAGGGCGGGCGTGACCCAGCGAACCCTTCCGCGCTTGGCGCCCCGCCCAAGATCCGGCCCGTCGCTCACATGGACGTGGCCCCGGAGGCTTCAGGGCCCGGAGCCCGCGGTCCCTTGGGCATCGCACCTGCCCGCCCACGCGGCGCTAGGCGCCGCCCAGCCGCAGCCCGGGCCGGCCCTCCTGCCCGACAGCAGCTGGCCCGAAGCCACTGGGAGCCACCATCGTGTCGCCACGGCCCCTCAGCCCCGGCGAGGCCACCCTTGCCCGCACACCACCCGCCGAGATCAGGAGCCCGCCCCTGGCGGCCGGCAGGCCCGGGGAAGCGGCCCCTGCCCTCGATCCCGCTCCCGCACCCGGCAGCGGCGGCGACACGGCGGGGGGCGGGGCTTTTGCCGGAGGGAGCTGTGGAGGGACACACCCACCGGCACACAGGTGGCGGCCCCGTGGCGGGGCGCCGGTGGGGGCGGCCAGGTGCAGGTCGACGGGCTCGCTGGCCGAAGGGACGGCAACCGGGCCCGCGGCGGAGCCTGGGTCCGGGCCAGGCACCCCGGGGGCGTCTGGGGTGCGGCTGCCTTCCAGGGCCGCCTTCTGGCCGCCAGGCGGGCCGGGCCGGCGGGGAGCGCACCCTCCGGCGCGCGCGCCGTGGTGGGAGGGGCCTGAGGAGGCGGGGCCTGCAGCGGGGCCCCGGCGCGGGCGGAGCCGGCGGCCACCGCCCGCGGGCGAGTTAAAGGAGAAGGCGGAGCGGGAGGCAAAAAGCCTACAACACCCGGTATTCCCAGGCGGTCTCCCATCCAAGTACTAACCAGGCCCGACCCTGCTTAGCTTCCGAGATCAGACGAGATCGGGCGCGTTCAGGGTAGTATGGCCGTAGACGGGGGCGGGGACGGCGGGCTGCCTCTTGAGGCCCACTTTCGCTGGCGCTTGCGCCTCACCGCCAGCCTGGCGGTCAGCCCGCCCCAGCAGGACCCCGTCGCCCGCCCAGGCAGGGGGAACGGATGTCTCGGGTACCGGGCGGTGGCGGAGGCGGAGGGTTTGGCCACCCCCTCCCAGCCGAGGGCGGGCGTGACCCAGCGAACCCTTCGGCGCTTGGCGCCCCGCCCAAGATCCGGCCCGTCGCTCACAGGGACGTGGCCCCGGAGGCTTCGGGGCCCGGGGCCCGCGGTGCCTTGGGCATCGCCCCTGCCCGCCCACGCGGCGCTAGGCGCCGCCCAGCCGCAGCCCGGGCCGGCCCTCCTGCCCGACAGCAGCTGGCCCGAAGCCACTGGGAGCCACCATCGTGTCGCCATGGCCCCTCAGCCCCGGCGAGGCCACCCTTGCCCGCACACCACCCGCCGAGCTCAGGAGCCCGCCCCTGGCGGCCGGCAGGCCCGGGGAAGCGGCCCCTGCCCTCGATCCCGCTCCCGCACCCGGCAGCGGCGGCGACACGGCGGGGGGCGGGGCTTTTGCCGGAGGGAGCTGTGGAGGGACACACCCACCGGCACACAGGTGGCGGCCCCGGGGCGGGGCGCCGGTGGGGGCGGCCAGGTGCAGGTCGACGGGCTCGCTGGCCGAAGGCACGGCAACCGGGCCCGCGGCGGAGCCTGGGTCCGGGCCAGGCACCCCGGGGGCGTCTGGGGTGCGGCTGCCTTCCAGGGCCGCCTTCTGGCCGCCTGGCGGGCCGGGCCGGCGGGGAGCGCCCCCTCCGGCGCGCGTGCCGTGGTGGGAGGGGCCTGAGGAGGCGGGGCCTGCAGCGGGGCCCCGGCGCGGGCGGAGCCGGCGGCCACCGCCCGCGGGCGAGTTAAAGGAGAAGGCGGAGCGGGAGGCAAAAAGCCTACAGCACCCGGTATTCCCAGGCGGTCTCCCATCCAAGTACTAACCAGGCCCGACCCTGCTTAGCTTCCGAGATCAGACGAGATCGGGCGCGTTCAGGGTAGTATGGCCGTAGACGGGGGCGGGGACGGCGGGCTGCCTCTTGAGGCCCACTTTCGCTGGCGCTTGCGCCTCACCGCCAGCCTGGCGGTCAGCCCGCCCCGGCAGGACCCCGTCGCCCGCCCAGGCAGGGGGAACGGAGGTCTCGGGTACCGGGCGGTGGCGGAGGCGGAGGGTTTGGCCACCCCCTCCCAGCCGAGGGCGGGCGTGACCCAGCGAACCCTTCGGCGCTTGGCGCCCCGCCAAGATCCCGCCCGTCGCTCACAGGGACGTGGCCCCGGAGGCTTCAGTGCCCGGGGCCCGCGGTCCCTTGGGCATCGCCCCTGCCCGCCCACGCGGCGCTAGGCGCCGCCCAGCCGCAACCCGGGCCGGCCCTCCTGCCCGACAGCAGCTTGCCCGAAGCCACTGGGAGCCACCATCGTGTCGCCACGGCCCCTCAGCCCCGGCGAGGCCACCCTTGCCCGCACACCACCTGCCGGGCTCAGGAGCCCGCCCCTGGCGGCCGGCAGGCCCGGGGAAGCAGCCCCTGCCCTCGATCCCGCTCCCGCACCCGGCCGCGGCGGCGACACGGCGGGGGGCGGGGCTTTTGCCGGAGGGAGCTGTGGAGGGACACACCCACCGGCACACAGGTGGCGGCCCCGGGGCGGGGCGCCGGTGGGGGCGGCCAGGTGCAGGTCGAGGGGCTCGCTGGCCGAAGGGACGGCAACCGGGCCCGCGGCGGAGCCTGGGTCCGGGCCAGGCACCCCGGGGGCGTCTGGGGTGCGGCTGCCTTCCAGGGCCGCCTTCTGGCCGCCTGGCGGGCCGGGCCGGCGGGGAGCGCCCCCTCCGGCGCGCGCGCCGTGGTGGGAGGGGCCTGAGGTGGCGGGGCCTGCAGCGGGGCCCCGGCGCCGGCGGAGCCGGCGGCCACCGCCCGCGGGCGAGTTAAAGGAGAAGGCGGAGCGGGAGGCAAAAAGCCTACAGCACCCGGTATTCCCAGGCGGTCTCCCATCCAAGTACTAACCAGGCCCGACCCTGCTTAGCTTCCGAGATCAGACGAGATCGGGCGCGTTCAGGGTGGTATGGCCGTAGACGGGGGCGGGGACGGCGGGCTGCCTCTTGAGGCCCACTTTCGCTGGCGCTTGCGCCTCACCGCCAGCCTGGCGGTCAGCCCGCCCCGGCAGGACCCCGTCGCCCGCCCAGGCAGGGGGAACGGAGGTCTCGGGTACCGGGCGGTGGCGGAGGCGGAGGGTTTGGCCACCCCCTCCCAGCCGAGGGCGGGCGTGACCCAGCGAACACTTCGGCGCTTGGCGCCCCGCCAAGATCCCGCCCGTCGCTCACAGGGACGTGGCCCCGGAGGCTTCAGGGCCCGGGGCCCGCGGTCCCTTGGGCATCGCCCCTGCCCGCTCACGCGGCGCTAGGCGCCGCCCGGCCGCAGCCCGGGCCGGCCCTCCTGCCCGACAGCAGCTGGCCCGAAGCCACTGGGAGCCACCATCGTGTCGCCACGGCCCCTCAGCCCCGGCGAGGCCACCCTTGCCCGCACACCACCCGCCGAGCTCAGGAGCCCGCCCCTGGGGCCGGCAGGCCCGGGGAAGCGGCCCCTGCTCTCGATCCCGCTCCCGCACCCGGCCGCGGCGGCGACACGGCGGGGGCGGGGCTTTTGCCGGAGGGAGCTGTGGAGGGACACACCCACCGGCACACAGGTGGCGGCCCCGGGGCGGGGCGCCGGTGGGGGCGGCCAGGTGCAGGTCGACGGGCTCGCTGGCCGAAGGCACGGCAACCGGGCCCGCGGCGGAGCCTGGGTCCGGGCCAGGCACCCCGGGGGCGTCTGGGGTGCGGCTGCCTTCCAGGGCCGCCTTCTGGCCGCCTGGCGGGCCGGGCCGGCGGGGAGCGCCCCCTCCGGCGCGCGCGCCGTGGTGCGAGGGGCCTGAGGAGGCGGGGCCTGCAGCGGAGCCCCGGCGCGGGCGGAGCCGGCGGCCAGCGCCCGCGGGCGAGTTCAAGGAGAAGGCGGAGCGGGAGGCAAAAAGCCTACAGCACCCGGTATTCCCAGGAGGTCTCCCATCCAAGTACTAACCAGGCCCGACCCTGCTTAGCTTCCGAGATCAGACGAGATCGGGCGCGTTCAGGGTGGTATGGCCGTAGACGGGACGGGGACGGCGGGCTGCCTCTTGAGGCCCACTTTCGCTGGCGCTTGCGCCTCACCGCCAGCCTGGCGGTCAGCCCGCCCCGGCAGGACCCCGTCGCCCGCCCAGGCAGGGGGAACGGAGGTCTCGGGTACCGGGCGGTGGCGGAGGCGGAGGGTTTGGCCACCCCCTCCCAGCCGAGGGCGGGCGTGACCCAGCGAACCCTTCGGCGCTTGGCGCCCCGCCCAAGATCCGGCCCGTCGCCCACAGGGACGTGGCCCCGGAGGCTTCAGGGCCCGGGGCCCGCGGTCCCTTGGGCATCGCCCCTGCCCGACCACGCGGCGCTAGGCGCCGCCCGGCCGCATCCCGGGCCGGCCCTCCTGCCCGACAGCAGCTGGCCCGAAGCCACTGGGAGCCACCATCGTGTCGCCACGGCCCCACAGCCCCGGCGAGGCCACCCTTGCCCGCACACCACCCGCCGAGCTCAGGAGCCCGCCCCTGGCGGCCGGCAGGCCCGGGGAAGCGGCCCCTGCCCTCGATCCCGCTCCCGCACACGGCCGCGGCGGCGACACGGCGGGGGCTGGGCTTTTGCCAGAGGGAGCTGTGGAGGGACACACCCACCGGCACACAGGTGGCGGCCCCGGGGCGGGGCGCCGGTGGGGGCGGCCAGGTGCAGGTCGACGGGCTCGCTGGCCGAAGGCACGGCAACCGGGCCCGCGGCGGAGCCTGGGTCCGGGCCAGGCACCCCGGGGGCGTCTGGGGTGCGGCTGCCTTCCAGGGCCGCCTTCTGGCCGCCTGGCGGGCCGGGCTGGCGGGGAGCGCCCCCTCCGGCGCGCGCGCCGTGGTGGGAGGGGCCTGAGGAGGCGGGGCCTGCAGCGGGGCCCCGGCGCGGGCGGAGCCGGCGTCCACCGCCCGCGGGCGATTTAAAGGAGAAGGCGGAGCGGGAGGCAAAAATCCTACAGCACCCGGTATTCCCAGGCGGTCTCCCATCCAAGTACTAACCAGGCCCGACCCTGCTTAGCTTCCGAGATCAGACGAGATCGGGCGCGTTCAGGGTGGTATGGCCGTAGACGGGGGCGGGGACGGCGGGCTGCCTCTTGAGGCCCACTTTCGCTGGCGCTTGCGCCTCACCGCCAGCCTGGCGGTCAGCCCGCCCCGGCAGGACCCCGTCGCCCGCCCAGGCAGGGGGAACGGAGGTCTCGGGTACCGGGCGGTGGCGGAGGCGGAGGGTTTGGCCACCCCCTCCCAGCCGAGGGCGGGCGTGACCCAGCGAACCCTTCGGCGCTAGGCGCCCCGCCCAAGATCCGGCCCGTCGCTCACAGGGACGTGGCCCCGGAGGCTTCAGGGCCCGGGGCCCGCGGTCCCTTGGGCATCGCCCCTGCCCGCCCACGCGGCGCTAGGCGCCGCCCAGCCGCAGCCCGGGCCGGCCCTCCTGCCCGACAGCAGCTGGCACGAAGCCACTGGGAGCCACCATCGTGTCGCCACGGCCCCTCAGCCCCGGCGAGGCCACCCTTGCCCGCACACCACCCGCCGAGCTCAGGAGCCCGCCCCTGGCGGCCGGCAGGCCCGGGGAAGCGGCCCCTGCCCTCGATCCCGCTCCCGCACCCGGCAGCGGCGGCGACACGGCGGGGGGCGGGGCTTTTGCCGGAGGGAGCTGTGGAGGGACACACCCACCGGCACACAGGTGGCGGCCCCGGGGCGGGGCGCCGGTGGGGGCGGCCAGGTGCAGGTCGACGGGCTCGCTGGCCGAAGGGACGGCAACCGGGCCCGCGGCGGAGCCTGGGTCCGGGCCAGGCACCCCGGGGGCGTCTGGGGTGCGGCTGCCTTCCAGGGCCGCCTTCTTGCCGCCTGGCGGGCCGGGCCGGCGGGGAGCGCCCCCTCCGGCGCGCGTGCCGTGGTGGGAGGGGCCTGAGGAGGCGGGGCCTGCAGCGGGGCCCCGGCGCGGGCGGAGCCGGCGGCCACCGCCCGCGGGCGATTTAAAGGAGAAGGCGGAGCGGGAGGCAAAAAGCCTACAGCACCCGGTATTCCCAGGCGGTCTCCCATCCAAGTA
Source organism: Delphinapterus leucas (assembly GCF_059928025.1). Lineage (NCBI taxonomy): Eukaryota > Metazoa > Chordata > Mammalia > Artiodactyla > Monodontidae > Delphinapterus > Delphinapterus leucas. The sequence goes on along the minus strand of NC_143147.1, from coordinate 29,199,238 downwards.
CTAACCAGGCCCGACCCTGCTTAGCTTCCGAGATCAGACGAGATCGGGCGCGTTCAGGGTAGTATGGCCGTAGACGGGGGCGGGGACGGCGGGCTGCCTCTTGAGGCCCACTTTCGCTGGCGCTTGCGCCTCACCGCCAGCCTGGCGGTCAGCCCGCCCCGGCAGGACCCCGTCGCCCGCCCAGGCAGGGGGAACGGAGGTCTCGGGTACCGGGCGGTGGCGGAGGCGGAGGGTTTGGCCACCCCCTCCCAGCCGAGGGCGGGCGTGACCCAGCGAACCCTTCGGCGCTTGGCGCCCCGCCAAGATCCCGCCCGTCGCTCACAGGGACGTGGCCCCGGAGGCTTCAGTGCCCGGGGCCCGCGGTCCCTTGGGCATCGCCCCTGCCCGCCCACGCGGCGCTAGGCGCCGCCCAGCCGCAACCCGGGCCGGCCCTCCTGCCCGACAGCAGCTGGCCCGAAGCCACTGGGAGCCACCATCGTGTCGCCACGGCCCCTCAGCCCCGGCGAGGCCACCCTTGCCCGCACACCACCCGCCGAGCTCAGGAGCCCGCCCCTGGCGGCCGGCAGGCCCGGGGAAGCGGCCCCTGCCCTCGATCCCGCTCCCGCACCTGGCAGCGGCGGCGACACGGCGGGGGGCGGGGCTTTTGCCGGAGGGAGCTGTGGAGGGACACAGCCACCGGCACACAGGTGGCGGCCCCGGGGCGGGGCGCCGGTGGGGGCGGCCAGGTGCAGGTCGACGGGCTCGCTGGCCGAAGGGACGGCAACCGGGCCCGCGGCGGAGCCTGGGTCCGGGCCAGGCACCCCGGGGGCGTCTGGGGTGCGGCTGCCTTCCAGGGCCGCCTTCTGGCCGCCTGGCGGGCCGGGCCGGCGGGGAGCGCCCCCTCCGGCGCGCGTGCCGTGGTGGGAGGGGCCTGAGGAGGCGGGGCCTGCAGCGGGGCCCCGGCGCGGGCGGAGCCGGCGGCCACCGCCCGCGGGCGAGTTAAAGGAGAAGGCGGAGCGGGAGGCAAAAAGCCTACAGCACCCGGTATTCCCAGGCGGTCTCCCATCCAAGTACTAACCAGGCCCGACCCTGCTTAGTTTCCGAGATCAGACGAGATCGGGCGCGTTCAGGGTAGTATGGCCGTAGACGGGGGCGGGGACGGCGGGCTGCCTCTTGAGGCCCACTTTCGCTGGCGCTTGCGCCTCACCGCCAGCCTGGCGGTCAGCCCGCCCCGGCAGGACCCCGCCGCCCGCCCAGGCAGGGGGAACGGAGGTCTCGGGTACCGGGCGGTGGCGGAGGCGGAGGGTTTGGCCACCCCCTCCCAGCCGAGGGCGGGCGTGACCCAGCGAACCCTTCGGCGCTTGGCGCCCCGCCAAGATCCCGCCCGTCGCTCACAGGGACGTGGCCCCGGAGGCTTCAGTGCCCGGGGCCCGCGGTCCCTTGGGCATCGCCCCTGCCCGCCCACGCGGCGCTAGGCGCCGCCCAGCCGCAACCCGGGCCGGCCCTCCTGCCCGACAGCAGCTGGCCCGAAGCCACTGGGAGCCACCATCGTGTCGCCACGGCCCCTCAGCCCCGGCGAGGCCACCCTTGCCCGCACACCACCTGCCGGGCTCAGGAGCCCGCCCCTGGCGGCCGGCAGGCCCGGGGAAGCAGCCCCTGCCCTCGATCCCGCTCCCGCACCCGGCCGCGGCGGCGACACGGCGGGGGGCGGGGCTTTTGCCGGAGGGAGCTGTGGAGGGACACACCCACCGGCACACAGGTGGCGGCCCCGGGGCGGGGCGCCGGTGGGGGCGGCCAGGTGCAGGTCGAGGGGCTCGCTGGCCGAAGGGACGGCAACCGGGCCCGCGGCGGAGCCTGGGTCCGGGCCAGGCACCCCGGGGGCGTCTGGGGTGCGGCTGCCTTCCAGGGCCGCCTTCTGGCCGCCTGGCGGGCCGGGCCGGCGGGGAGCGCCCCCTCCGGCGCGCGCGCCGTGGTGGGAGGGGCCTGAGGAGGCGGGGCCTGCAGCGGGGCCCCGGCGCCGGCGGAGCCGGCGGCCACCGCCCGCGGGCGAGTTAAAGGAGAAGGCGGAGCGGGAGGCAAAAAGCCTACAGCACCCGGTATTCCCAGGCGGTCTCCCATCCAAGTACTAACCAGGCCCGACCCTGCTTAGCTTCCGAGATCAGACGAGATCGGGCGCGTTCAGGGTGGTATGGCCGTAGACGGGGGCGGGGACGGCGGGCTGCCTCTTGAGGCCCACTTTCGCTGGCGCTTGCGCCTCACCGCCAGCCTGGCGGTCAGCCCGCCCCGGCAGGACCCCGTCGCCCGCCCAGGCAGGGGGAACGGAGGTCTCGGGTACCGGGCGGTGGCGGAGGCGGAGGGTTTGGCCACCCCCTCCCAGCCGAGGGTGGGCGTGACCCAGCGAACACTTCGGCGCTTGGCGCCCCGCCAAGATCCCGCCCGTCGCTCACAGGGACGTGGCCCCGGAGGCTTCAGGGCCCGGGGCCCGCGGTCCCTTGGGCATCGCCCCTGCCCGCTCACGCGGCGCTAGGCGCCGCCCGGCCGCAGCCCGGGCCGGCCCTCCTGCCCGACAGCAGCTGGCCCGAAGCCACTGGGAGCCACCATCGTGTCGCCACGGCCCCTCAGCCCCGGCGAGGCCACCCTTGCCCGCACACCACCCGCCGAGCTCAGGAGCCCGCCCCTGGGGCCGGCAGGCCCGGGGAAGCGGCCCCTGCTCTCGATCCCGCTCCCGCACCCGGCCGCGGCGGCGACACGGCGGGGGCGGGGCTTTTGCCGGAGGGAGCTGTGGAGGGACACACCCACCGGCACACAGGTGGCGGCCCCGGGGCGGGGCGCCGGTGGGGGCGGCCAGGTGCAGGTCGACGGGCTCGCTGGCCGAAGGCACGGCAACCGGGCCCGCGGCGGAGCCTGGGTCCGGGCCAGGCACCCCGGGGGCGTCTGGGGTGCGGCTGCCTTCCAGGGCCGCCTTCTGGCCGCCTGGCGGGCCGGGCCGGCGGGGAGCGCCCCCTCCGGCGCGCGCGCCGTGGTGGGAGGGGCCTGAGGAGGCGGGGCCTGCAGCGGGGCCCCGGCGCCGGCGGAGCCGGCGGCCACCGCCCGCGGGCGAGTTAAAGGAGAAGGCGGAGCGGGAGGCAAAAAGCCTACAGCACCCGGTATTCCCAGGCGGTCTCCCATCCAAGTACTAACCAGGCCCGACCCTGCTTAGCTTCCGAGATCAGACGAGATCGGGCGCGTTCAGGGTGGTATGGCCGTAGACGGGGGCGGGGACGGCGGGCTGCCTCTTGAGGCCCACTTTCGCTGGCGCTTGCGCCTCACCGCCAGCCTGGCGGTCAGCCCGCCCCGGCAGGACCCCGTCGCCCGCCCAGGCAGGGGGAACGGAGGTCTCGGGTACCGGGCGGTGGCGGAGGCGGAGGGTTTGGCCACCCCCTCCCAGCCGAGGGCGGGCGTGACCCAGCGAACACTTCGGCGCTTGGCGCCCCGCCAAGATCCCGCCCGTCGCTCACAGGGACGTGGCCCCGGAGGCTTCAGGGCCCGGGGCCCGCGGTCCCTTGGGCATCGCCCCTGCCCGCTCACGCGGCGCTAGGCGCCGCCCGGCCGCAGCCCGGGCCGGCCCTCCTGCCCGACAGCAGCTGGCCCGAAGCCACTGGGAGCCACCATCGTGTCGCCACGGCCCCTCAGCCCCGGCGAGGCCACCCTTGCCCGCACACCACCCGCCGAGCTCAGGAGCCCGCCCCTGGGGCCGGCAGGCCCGGGGAAGCGGCCCCTGCTCTCGATCCCGCTCCCGCACCCGGCCGCGGCGGCGACACGGCGGGGGCGGGGCTTTTGCCGGAGGGAGCTGTGGAGGGACACACCCACCGGCACACAGGTGGCGGCCCCGGGGCGGGGCGCCGGTGGGGGCGGCCAGGTGCAGGTCGACGGGCTCGCTGGCCGAAGGCACGGCAACCGGGCCCGCGGCGGAGCCTGGGTCCGGGCCAGGCACCCCGGGGGCGTCTGGGGTGCGGCTGCCTTCCAGGGCCGCCTTCTGGCCGCCTGGCGGGCCGGGCCGGCGGGGAGCGCCCCCTCCGGCGCGCGCGCCGTGGTGCGAGGGGCCTGAGGAGGCGGGGCCTGCAGCGGAGCCCCGGCGCGGGCGGAGCCGGCGGCCAGCGCCCGCGGGCGAGTTCAAGGAGAAGGCGGAGCGGGAGGCAAAAAGCCTACAGCACCCGGTATTCCCAGGAGGTCTCCCATCCAAGTACTAACCAGGCCCGACCCTGCTTAGCTTCCGAGATCAGACGAGATCGGGCGCGTTCAGGGTGGTATGGCCGTAGACGGGACGGGGACGGCGGGCTGCCTCTTGAGGCCCACTTTCGCTGGCGCTTGCGCCTCACCGCCAGCCTGGCGGTCAGCCCGCCCCGGCAGGACCCCGTCGCCCGCCCAGGCAGGGGGAACGGAGGTCTCGGGTACCGGGCGGTGGCGGAGGCGGAGGGTTTGGCCACCCCCTCCCAGCCGAGGGCGGGCGTGACCCAGCGAACCCTTCGGCGCTTGGCGCCCCGCCCAAGATCCGGCCCGTCGCCCACAGGGACGTGGCCCCGGAGGCTTCAGGGCCCGGGGCCCGCGGTCCCTTGGGCATCGCCCCTGCCCGACCACGCGGCGCTAGGCGCCGCCCGGCCGCATCCCGGGCCGGCCCTCCTGCCCGACAGCAGCTGGCCCGAAGCCACTGGGAGCCACCATCGTGTCGCCACGGCCCCACAGCCCCGGCGAGGCCACCCTTGCCCGCACACCACCCGCCGAGCTCAGGAGCCCGCCCCTGGCGGCCGGCAGGCCCGGGGAAGCGGCCCCTGCCCTCGATCCCGCTCCCGCACACGGCCGCGGCGGCGACACGGCGGGGGCTGGGCTTTTGCCAGAGGGAGCTGTGGAGGGACACACCCACCGGCACACAGGTGGCGGCCCCGGGGCGGGGCGCCGGTGGGGGCGGCCAGGTGCAGGTCGACGGGCTCGCTGGCCGAAGGCACGGCAACCGGGCCCGCGGCGGAGCCTGGGTCCGGGCCAGGCACCCCGGGGGCGTCTGGGGTGCGGCTGCCTTCCAGGGCCGCCTTCTGGCCGCCTGGCGGGCCGGGCTGGCGGGGAGCGCCCCCTCCGGCGCGCGCGCCGTGGTGGGAGGGGCCTGAGGAGGCGGGGCCTGCAGCGGGGCCCCGGCGCGGGCGGAGCCGGCGTCCACCGCCCGCGGGCGATTTAAAGGAGAAGGCGGAGCGGGAGGCAAAAATCCTACAGCACCCGGTATTCCCAGGCGGTCTCCCATCCAAGTACTAACCAGGCCCGACCCTGCTTAGCTTCCGAGATCAGACGAGATCGGGCGCGTTCAGGGTGGTATGGCCGTAGACGGGGGCGGGGACGGCGGGCTGCCTCTTGAGGCCCACTTTCGCTGGCGCTTGCGCCTCACCGCCAGCCTGGCGGTCAGCCCGCCCCGGCAGGACCCCGTCGCCCGCCCAGGCAGGGGGAACGGAGGTCTCGGGTACCGGGCGGTGGCGGAGGCGGAGGGTTTGGCCACCCCCTCCCAGCCGAGGGCGGGCGTGACCCAGCGAACCCTTCGGCGCTAGGCGCCCCGCCCAAGATCCGGCCCGTCGCTCACAGGGACGTGGCCCCGGAGGCTTCAGGGCCCGGGGCCCGCGGTCCCTTGGGCATCGCCCCTGCCCGCCCACGCGGCGCTAGGCGCCGCCCAGCCGCAGCCCGGGCCGGCCCTCCTGCCCGACAGCAGCTGGCACGAAGCCACTGGGAGCCACCATCGTGTCGCCACGGCCCCTCAGCCCCGGCGAGGCCACCCTTGCCCGCACACCACCCGCCGAGCTCAGGAGCCCGCCCCTGGCGGCCGGCAGGCCCGGGGAAGCGGCCCCTGCCCTCGATCCCGCTCCCGCACCCGGCAGCGGCGGCGACACGGCGGGGGGCGGGGCTTTTGCCGGAGGGAGCTGTGGAGGGACACACCCACCGGCACACAGGTGGCGGCCCCGGGGCGGGGCGCCGGTGGGGGCGGCCAGGTGCAGGTCGACGGGCTCGCTGGCCGAAGGGACGGCAACCGGGCCCGCGGCGGAGCCTGGGTCCGGGCCAGGCACCCCGGGGGCGTCTGGGGTGCGGCTGCCTTCCAGGGCCGCCTTCTTGCCGCCTGGCGGGCCGGGCCGGCGGGGAGCGCCCCCTCCGGCGCGCGTGCCGTGGTGGGAGGGGCCTGAGGAGGCGGGGCCTGCAGCGGGGCCCCGGCGCGGGCGGAGCCGGCGGCCACCGCCCGCGGGCGATTTAAAGGAGAAGGCGGAGCGGGAGGCAAAAAGCCTACAGCACCCGGTATTCCCAGGCGGTCTCCCATCCAAGTACTAACCAGGCCCGACCCTGCTTAGCTTCCGAGATCAGACGAGATCGGGCGCGTTCAGGGTAGTATGGCCGTAGACGGGGGCGGGGACGGCGGGCTGCCTCTTGAGGCCCACTTTCGCTGGCGCTTGCGCCTCACCGCCAGCCTGGCGGTCAGCCCGCCCCGGCAGGACCCCGTCGCCCGCCCAGGCAGGGGGAACGGAGGTCTCGGGTACCGGGCGGTGGCGGAGGCGGAGGGTTTGGCCACCCCCTCCCAGCCGAGGGCGGGCGTGACCCAGCGAACCCTTCGGCGCTTGGCGCCCCGCCAAGATCCCGCCCGTCGCTCACAGGGACGTGGCCCCGGAGGCTTCAGTGCCCGGGGCCCGCGGTCCCTTGGGCATCGCCCCTGCCCGCCCACGCGGCGCTAGGCGCCGCCCAGCCGCAACCCGGGCCGGCCCTCCTGCCCGACAGCAGCTGGCCCGAAGCCACTGGGAGCCACCATCGTGTCGCCACGGCCCCTCAGCCCCGGCGAGGCCACCCTTGCCTGCACACCACCCGCCGAGCTCAGGAGCCCGCCCCTGGCGGCCGGCAGGCCCGGGGAAGCGGCCCCTGCCCTCGATCCCGCTCCCGCACCTGGCAGCGGCGGCGACACGGCGGGGGGCGGGGCTTTTGCCGGAGGGAGCTGTGGAGGGACACAGCCACCGGCACACAGGTGGCGGCCCCGGGGCGGGGCGCCGGTGGGGGCGGCCAGGTGCAGGTCGACGGGCTCGCTGGCCGAAGGGACGGCAACCGGGCCCGCGGCGGAGCCTGGGTCCGGGCCAGGCACCCCGGGGGCGTCTGGGGTGCGGCTGCCTTCCAGGGCCGCCTTCTGGCCGCCTGGCGGGCCGGGCCGGCGGGGAGCGCCCCCTCCGGCGCGCGTGCCGTGGTGGGAGGGGCCTGAGGAGGCGGGGCCTGCAGCGGGGCCCCGGCGCGGGCGGAGCCGGCGGCCACCGCCCGCGGGCGAGTTAAAGGAGAAGGCGGAGCGGGAGGCAAAAAGCCTACAGCACCCGGTATTCCCAGGCGGTCTCCCATCCAAGTACTAACCAGGCCCGACCCTGCTTAGTTTCCGAGATCAGACGAGATCGGGCGCGTTCAGGGTAGTATGGCCGTAGACGGGGGCGGGGACGGCGGGCTGCCTCTTGAGGCCCACTTTCGCTGGCGCTTGCGCCTCACCGCCAGCCTGGCGGTCAGCCCGCCCCGGCAGGACCCCGTCGCCCGCCCAGGCAGGGGGAACGGAGGTCTCGGGTACCGGGCGGTGGCGGAGGCGGAGGGTTTGGCCACCCCCTCCCAGCCGAGGGCGGGCGTGACCCAGCGAACCCTTCGGCGCTTGGCGCCCCGCCAAGATCCCGCCCGTCGCTCACAGGGACGTGGCCCCGGAGGCTTCAGTGCCCGGGGCCCGCGGTCCCTTGGGCATCGCCCCTGCCCGCCCACGCGGCGCTAGGCGCCGCCCAGCCGCAACCCGGGCCGGCCCTCCTGCCCGACAGCAGCTGGCCCGAAGCCACTGGGAGCCACCATCGTGTCGCCACGGCCCCTCAGCCCCGGCGAGGCCACCCTTGCCCGCACACCACCTGCCGGGCTCAGGAGCCCGCCCCTGGCGGCCGGCAGGCCCGGGGAAGCAGCCCCTGCCCTCGATCCCGCTCCCGCACCCGGCCGCGGCGGCGACACGGCGGGGGGCGGGGCTTTTGCCGGAGGGAGCTGTGGAGGGACACACCCACCGGCACACAGGTGGCGGCCCCGGGGCGGGGCGCCGGTGGGGGCGGCCAGGTGCAGGTCGAGGGGCTCGCTGGCCGAAGGGACGGCAACCGGGCCCGCGGCGGAGCCTGGGTCCGGGCCAGGCACCCCGGGGGCGTCTGGGGTGCGGCTGCCTTCCAGGGCCGCCTTCTGGCCGCCTGGCGGGCCGGGCCGGCGGGGAGCGCCCCCTCCGGCGCGCGCGCCGTGGTGGGAGGGGCCTGAGGAGGCGGGGCCTGCAGCGGGGCCCCGGCGCCGGCGGAGCCGGCGGCCACCGCCCGCGGGCGAGTTAAAGGAGAAGGCGGAGCGGGAGGCAAAAAGCCTACAGCACCCGGTATTCCCAGGCGGTCTCCCATCCAAGTACTAACCAGGCCCGACCCTGCTTAGCTTCCGAGATCAGACGAGATCGGGCGCGTTCAGGGTGGTATGGCCGTAGACGGGGGCGGGGACGGCGGGCTGCCTCTTGAGGCCCACTTTCGCTGGCGCTTGCGCCTCACCGCCAGCCTGGCGGTCAGCCCGCCCCGGCAGGACCCCGTCGCCCGCCCAGGCAGGGGGAACGGAGGTCTCGGGTACCGGGCGGTGGCGGAGGCGGAGGGTTTGGCCACCCCCTCCCAGCCGAGGGTGGGCGTGACCCAGCGAACACTTCGGCGCTTGGCGCCCCGCCAAGATCCCGCCCGTCGCTCACAGGGACGTGGCCCCGGAGGCTTCAGGGCCCGGGGCCCGCGGTCCCTTGGGCATCGCCCCTGCCCGCTCACGCGGCGCTAGGCGCCGCCCGGCCGCAGCCCGGGCCGGCCCTCCTGCCCGACAGCAGCTGGCCCGAAGCCACTGGGAGCCACCATCGTGTCGCCACGGCCCCTCAGCCCCGGCGAGGCCACCCTTGCCCGCACACCACCCGCCGAGCTCAGGAGCCCGCCCCTGGGGCCGGCAGGCCCGGGGAAGCGGCCCCTGCTCTCGATCCCGCTCCCGCACCCGGCCGCGGCGGCGACACGGCGGGGGCGGGGCTTTTGCCGGAGGGAGCTGTGGAGGGACACACCCACCGGCACACAGGTGGCGGCCCCGGGGCGGGGCGCCGGTGGGGGCGGCCAGGTGCAGGTCGACGGGCTCGCTGGCCGAAGGCACGGCAACCGGGCCCGCGGCGGAGCCTGGGTCCGGGCCAGGCACCCCGGGGGCGTCTGGGGTGCGGCTGCCTTCCAGGGCCGCCTTCTGGCCGCCTGGCGGGCCGGGCCGGCGGGGAGCGCCCCCTCCGGCGCGCGCGCCGTGGTGCGAGGGGCCTGAGGAGGCGGGGCCTGCAGCGGAGCCCCGGCGCGGGCGGAGCCGGCGGCCAGCGCCCGCGGGCGAGTTCAAGGAGAAGGCGGAGCGGGAGGCAAAAAGCCTACAGCACCCGGTATTCCCAGGAGGTCTCCCATCCAAGTACTAACCAGGCCCGACCCTGCTTAGCTTCCGAGATCAGACGAGATCGGGCGCGTTCAGGGTGGTATGGCCGTAGACGGGACGGGGACGGCGGGCTGCCTCTTGAGGCCCACTTTCGCTGGCGCTTGCGCCTCACCGCCAGCCTGGCGGTCAGCCCGCCCCGGCAGGACCCCGTCGCCCGCCCAGGCAGGGGGAACGGAGGTCTCGGGTACCGGGCGGTGGCGGAGGCGGAGGGTTTGGCCACCCCCTCCCAGCCGAGGGCGGGCGTGACCCAGCGAACCCTTCGGCGCTTGGCGCCCCGCCCAAGATCCGGCCCGTCGCTCACAGGGACGTGGCCCCGGAGGCTTCAGGGCCCGGGGCCCGCGGTCCCTTGGGCATCGCCCCTGCCCGACCACGCGGCGCTAGGCGCCGCCCGGCCGCATCCCGGGCCGGCCCTCCTGCCCGACAGCAGCTGGCCCGAAGCCACTGGGAGCCACCATCGTGTCGCCACGGCCCCACAGCCCCGGCGAGGCCACCCTTGCCCGCACACCACCCGCCGAGCTCAGGAGCCCGCCCCTGGCGGCCGGCAGGCCCGGGGAAGCGGCCCCTGCCCTCGATCCCGCTCCCGCACACGGCCGCGGCGGCGACACGGCGGGGGCTGGGCTTTTGCCAGAGGGAGCTGTGGAGGGACACACCCACCGGCACACAGGTGGCGGCCCCGGGGCGGGGCGCCGGTGGGGGCGGCCAGGTGCAGGTCGACGGGCTCGCTGGCCGAAGGCACGGCAACCGGGCCCGCGGCGGAGCCTGGGTCCGGGCCAGGCACCCCGGGGGCGTCTGGGGTGCGGCTGCCTTCCAGGGCCGCCTTCTGGCTGCCTGGCGGGCCGTGCTGGCGGGGAGCGCCCCCTCCGGCGCGCGCGCCGTGGTGGGAGGGGCCTGAGGAGGCGGGGCCTGCAGCGGGGCCCCGGCGCGGGCGGAGCCGGCGTCCACCGCCCGCGGGCGATTTAAAGGAGAAGGCGGAGCGGGAGGCAAAAATCCTACAGCACCCGGTATTCCCAGGCGGTCTCCCATCCAAGTACTAACCAGGCCCGACCCTGCTTAGCTTCCGAGATCAGACGAGATCGGGCGCGTTCAGGGTGGTATGGCCGTAGACGGGGGCGGGGACGGCGGGCTGCCTCTTGAGGCCCACTTTCGCTGGCGCTTGCGCCTCACCGCCAGCCTGGCGGTCAGCCCGCCCCGGCAGGACCCCGTCGCCCGCCCAGGCAGGGGGAACGGAGGTCTCGGGTACCGGGCGGTGGCGGAGGCGGAGGGTTTGGCCACCCCCTCCCAGCCGAGGGCGGGCGTGACCCAGCGAACCCTTCGGCGCTTGGCGCCCCGCCAAGATCCCGCCCGTCGCTCACAGGGACGTGGCCCCGGAGGCTTCAGTGCCCGGGGCCCGCGGTCCCTTGGGCATCGCCCCTGCCCGCCCACGCGGCGCTAGGCGCCGCCCAGCCGCAACCCGGGCCGGCCCTCCTGCCCGACAGCAGCTGGCCCGAAGCCACTGGGAGCCACCATCGTGTCGCCACGGCCCCTCAGCCCCGGCGAGGCCACCCTTGCCCGCACACCACCTGCCGGGCTCAGGAGCCCGCCCCTGGCGGCCGGCAGGCCCGGGGAAGCAGCCCCTGCCCTCGATCCCGCTCCCGCACCCGGCCGCGGCGGCGACACGGCGGGGGGCGGGGCTTTTGCCGGAGGGAGCTGTGGAGGGACACACCCACCGGCACACAGGTGGCGGCCCCGGGGCGGGGCGCCGGTGGGGGCGGCCAGGTGCAGGTCGAGGGGCTCGCTGGCCGAAGGGACGGCAACCGGGCCCGCGGCGGAGCCTGGGTCCGGGCCAGGCACCCCGGGGGCGTCTGGGGTGCGGCTGCCTTCCAGGGACGCCTTCTGGCCGCCTGGCGGGCCGGGCCGGCGGGGAGCGCCCCCTCCGGCGCGCGCGCCGTGGTGGGAGGGGCCTGAGGAGGCGGGGCCTGCAGCGGGGCCCCGGCGCCGGCGGAGCCGGCGGCCACCGCCCGCGGGCGAGTTAAAGGAGAAGGCGGAGCGGGAGGCAAAAAGCCTACAGCACCCGGTATTCCCAGGCGGTCTCCCATCCAAGTACTAACCAGGCCCGACCCAGCTTAGCTTCCGAGATCAGACGAGATCGGGCGCGTTCAGGGTGGTATGGCCGTAGACGGGGGCGGGGACGGCGGGCTGCCTCTTGAGGCCCACTTTCGCTGGCGCTTGCGCCTCACCGCCAGCCTGGCGGTCAGCCCGCCCCGGCAGGACCCCGTCGCCCGCCCAGGCAGGGGGAACGGAGGTCTCGGGTACCGGGCGGTGGCGGAGGCGGAGGGTTTGGCCACCCCCTCCCAGCCGAGGGCGGGCGTGACCCAGCGAACACTTCGGCGCTTGGCGCCCCGCCAAGATCCCGCCCGTCGCTCACAGGGACGTGGCCCCGGAGGCTTCAGGGCCCGGGGCCCGCGGTCCCTTGGGCATCGCCCCTGCCCGCTCACGCGGCGCTAGGCGCCGCCCGGCAGCAGCCCGGGCCGGCCCTCCTGCCCGACAGCAGCTGGCCCGAAGCCACTGGGAGCCACCATCGTGTCGCCACGGCCCCTCAGCCCCGGCGAGGCCACCCTTGCCCGCACACCACCCGCCGAGCTCAGGAGCCCGCCCCTGGGGCCGGCAGGCCCGGGGAAGCGGCCCCTGCTCTCGATCCCGCTCCCGCACCCGGCCGCGGCGGCGACACGGCGGGGGCGGGGCTTTTGCCGGAGGGAGCTGTGGAGGGACACACCCACCGGCACACAGGTGGCGGCCCCGGGGCGGGGCGCCGGTGGGGGCGGCCAGGTGCAGGTCGACGGGCTCGCTGGCCGAAGGCACGGCAACCGGGCCCGCGGCGGAGCCTGGGTCCGGCCAGGCACCCCGGGGGCGTCTGGGGTGCGGCTGCCTTCCAGGGCCGCCTTCTGGCCGCCTGGCGGGCCGGGCCGGCGGGGAGCGCCCCCTCCGGCGCGCGCGCCGTGGTGCGAGGGGCCTGAGGAGGCGGGGCCTGCAGCGGAGCCCCGGCGCGGGCGGAGCCGGCGGCCAGCGCCCGCGGGCGAGTTCAAGGAGAAGGCGGAGCGGGAGGCAAAAAGCCTACAGCACCCGGTATTCCCAGGAGGTCTCCCATCCAAGTACTAACCAGGCCCGACCCTGCTTAGCTTCCGAGATCAGACGAGATCGGGCGCGTTCAGGGTGGTATGGCCGTAGACGGGACGGGGACGGCGGGCTGCCTCTTGAGGCCCACTTTCGCTGGCGCTTGCGCCTCACCGCCAGCCTGGCGGTCAGCCCGCCCCGGCAGGACCCCGTCGCCCGCCCAGGCAGGGGGAACGGAGGTCTCGGGTACCGGGCGGTGGCGGAGGCGGAGGGTTTGGCCACCCCCTCCCAGCCGAGGGCGGGCGTGACCCAGCGAACCCTTCGGCGCTTGGCGCCCCGCCCAAGATCCGGCCCGTCGCTCACAGGGACGTGGCCCCGGAGGCTTCAGGGCCCGGGGCCCGCGGTCCCTTGGGCATCGCCCCTGCCCGACCACGCGGCGCTAGGCGCCGCCCGGCCGCATCCCGGGCCGGCCCTCCTGCCCGACAGCAGCTGGCCCGAAGCCACTGGGAGCCACCATCGTGTCGCCACGGCCCCACAGCCCCGGCGAGGCCACCCTTGCCCGCACACCACCCGCCGAGCTCAGGAGCCCGCCCCTGGCGGCCGGCAGGCCCGGGGAAGCGGCCCCTGCCCTCGATCCCGCTCCCGCACACGGCCGCGGCGGCGACACGGCGGGGGCTGGGCTTTTGCCAGAGGGAGCTGTGGAGGGACACACCCACCGGCACACAGGTGGCGGCCCCGGGGCGGGGCGCCGGTGGGGGCGGCCAGGTGCAGGTCGACGGGCTCGCTGGCCGAAGGCACGGCAACCGGGCCCGCGGCGGAGCCTGGGTCCGGGCCAGGCACCCCGGGGGCGTCTGGGGTGCGGCTGCCTTCCAGGGCCGCCTTCTGGCCCCCTGGCGGGCCGGGCCGGCGGGGAGCGCCCCCTCCGGCGCGCGCGCCGTGGTGGGAGGGGCCTGAGGAGGCGGGGCCTGCAGCGGGGCCCCGGCGCGGGCGGAGCCGGCGGCCACCGCCCGCGGGCGAGTTAAAGGAGAAGGCGGAGCGGGAGGCAAAAAGCCTACAGCACCCGGTATTCCCAGGCGGTCTCCCATCCAAGTACTAACCAGGCCCGACCCTGCTTAGCTTCCGAGATCAGACGAGATCGGGCGCGTTCAGGGTGGTATGGCCGTAGACGGGACGGGGACGGCGGGCTGCCTCTTGAGGCCCACTTTCGCTGGCGCTTGCGCCTCACCGCCAGCCTGGCAGTCAGCCCGCCCCGGCAGGACCCCGTCGCCCGCCCAGGCAGGGGGAACGGAGGTCTCGGGTACCGGGCGGTGGCGGAGGCGGAGGGTTTGGCCACCCCCTCCCAGCCGAGGGCGGGCGTGACCCAGCGAACCCTTCGGCGCTTGGCGCCCCGCCCAAGATCCGGCCCGTCGCTCACAGGGACGTGGCCCCGGAGGCTTCAGGGCCCGGGGCCCGCGGTCCCTTGGGCATCGCCCCTGCCCGCCCACGCGGCGCTAGGCGCCGCCCAGCCGCAGCCCGGGGCGGCCCTCCTGCCCGACAGCAGCTGGCCCGAAACCACTGGGAGCCACCATCGTGTCGCCACGGCCCCTCAGCCCCGGCGAGGCCACCCTTGCCCGCACACCACCCGCCGAGCTCAGGAGCCCGCCCCTGGCGGCCGGCAGGCCCGGGGAAGAGGCCCCTGCCCTCGATCCCGCTCCCGCACCCGGCCGCGGCGGCGACACGGCGGGGGGCGGGGCTTTTGCCGGAGGGAGCTGTGGAGGGACACACCCACCGGCACACAGGTGGCGGCCCCGGGGCGGGGCGCCGGAGGGGGCGGCCAGGTGCAGGTCGAGGGGCTCGCTGGCCGAAGGGACGGCAACCGGGCCCACGGCGGAGCCTGGGTCCGGGCCAGGCACCCTGGGGGCGTCTGGGGTGCGGCTGCCTTCCAGGGCCGCCTTCTGGCCGCCTGGCGGGCCGGGCCGGCGGGGAGCGCCCCCTCCGGCGCGTGCGCCGTGGTGGGAGGGGCCTGAGGAGGAGGGGCCTGCAGCGGGGCCCCGGCGCGGGCGGAGCCGGCGGCCACCGCCCGCGGGCGAGTAAAGGAGAAGGCGGAGCGGGAGGCAAAAAGCCTACAGCACCCGGTATTCCCAGGCGGTCTCCCATCCAAGTACTAACCAGGCCCGACCCTGCTTAAGCTTCCGAGATCAGACGAGATCGGGCGCGTTCAGGGTGGTATGGCCGTAGACGGGGGCGGGGACGGCGTGCTGCCTCTTGAGGCCCACTTTCGCTGGCGCTTGCGCCTCACCGACAGCCTGGCGGTCAGCCCGCCCCGGCAGGACCCCGTCGCCCGCCCAGGCAGGGGGAACGGAGGTCTCGGGTACCGGGCGGTGGCGGAGGCGGAGGGTTTGGCCACCCCCTCCCAGCCGAGGGCGGGCGTGACCCAGCGAACCCTTCGGCGCTTGGCGCCCCGCCAAGATCCCGCCCGTCGCTCACAGGGACGTGGCCCCGGAGGCTTCAGGGCCCGGGGCCCACGGTCCCTTGGGCATCGCCCCTGCCCGCCCACGCGGCGCTAGGCGCCGCCCGGCCGCAGCCCGGGCCGGCCCTCCTGCCCGACAGCAGCTGGCCCGAAGCCACTGGGAGCCACCATCGTGTCGCCACGGCCCCTCAGCCCCGGCGAGGCCACCCTTGCCCGCACACCACCCGCCGAGCTCAGGAGCCCGCCCCTGGCGGCCGGCAGGCCCGGGGAAGCGGCCCCTGCCCTCGATCCCGCTCCCGCACCCGGCCGCGGCGGCGACACGGCGGGGGCGGGGCTTTTGCCGGAGGGAGCTGTGGAGGGACACACCCACCGGCACACAGGTGGCGGCCCCGGGGCGGGGCGCCGGTGGGGGCGGCCAAGTGCAGGTCGACGGGCTCGCTGGCCGAAGGCACGGCAACCGGGCCCGCGGCGGAGCCTGGGTCCGGGCCAGGCACCCCGGGGGCATCTGGGGTGCGGCTGCCTTCCTGGGCCGCCTTCTGGCCGCCTGGCGGGCCGGACCGGCGGGGAGCGCCCCCTCCGGCGCGCGCGCCGTGGTGCGAGGGGCCTGAGGAGGCGGGGCCTGCAGCGGAGCCCCGGCGCGGGCGGAGCCGGCGGCCACCGCCCGCGGGCGAGTTCAAGGAGAAGGCGGAGCGGGAGGCAAAAAGCCTACAGCACCCGGTATTCCCAGGCGGTCTCCCATCCAAGTACTAACCAGGCCCGACCCTGCTTAGCTTCCGAGATCAGACGAGATCGGGCGCGTTCAGGGTGGTATGGCTGTAGACGGGACGGGGACGGCGGGCTGCCTCTTGAGGCCCACTTTCGCTGGCGCTTGCGCCTCACCGCCAGCCTGGCGGTCAGCCCGCCCCGGCAGGACCCCGTCGCCCGCCCAGGCAGGGGGAACGGAGGTCTCGGGTACCGGGCGGTGGCGGAGGCGGAGGGTTTGGCCACCCCCTCCCAGCCGAGGGCGGGCGTGACCCAGCGAACCCTTCGGCGCTTGGCGCCCCGCCCAAGATCCGGCCCGTCGCTCACAGGGACGTGGCCCCGGAGGCTTCAGGGCCCGGGGCCCGCGGTCCCTTGGGCATCGCCCCTGTCCGCCCACGCGGCGCTAGGCGCCGCCCGGCCGCAGCCCGGGCCGGCCCTCCTGCCCGACAGCAGCTGGCCCGAAGCCACTGGGAGCCACCATCGTGTCGCCACGGCCCCTCAGCCCCGGCGAGGCCACCCTTGCCCGCACACCACCCGCCGGGCTCAGTAGCCCGCCCCTGGCGGACGGCAGGCCAGGGGAAGCGGCCCCTGCCCTCGATCCCGCTCCCGCACCCGGCCGCGGCGGCGACACGGCGGGGGGCGGGGCTTTTGCCGGAGGGAGCTGTGGAGGGACACACCCACCGGCACACAGGTGGCGGCCCCGGGGCGGGGCGCCGGTGGGGGCGGCCAGGTGCAGGTCGAGGGGCTCGCTGGCCGAAGGGACGGCAACCGGGCCCGCGGCGGAGCCTGGGTCCGGGCCAGGCACCCCGGGGGCGTCTGGGGTGCGGCTGCCTTCCAGGGACGCCTTCTGGCCGCCTGGCGGGCCGGGCCGGCGGGGAGCGCCCCCTCCGGCGCGCGCGCCGTGGTGGGAGGGGCCTGAGGAGGCGGGGCCTGCAGCGGGGCCCCGGCGCCGGCGGAGCCGGCGGCCACCGCCCGCGGGCGAGTTAAAGGAGAAGGCGGAGCGGGAGGCAAAAAGCCTACAGCACCCGGTATTCCCAGGCGGTCTCCCATCCAAGTACTAACCAGGCCCGACCCAGCTTAGCTTCCGAGATCAGACGAGATCGGGCGCGTTCAGGGTGGTATGGCCGTAGACGGGGGCGGGGACGGCGGGCTGCCTCTTGAGGCCCACTTTCGCTGGCGCTTGCGCCTCACCGCCAGCCTGGCGGTCAGCCCGCCCCGGCAGGACCCCGTCGCCCGCCCAGGCAGGGGGAACGGAGGTCTCGGGTACCGGGCGGTGGCGGAGGCGGAGGGTTTGGCCACCCCCTCCCAGCCGAGGGCGGGCGTGACCCAGCGAACACTTCGGCGCTTGGCGCCCCGCCAAGATCCCGCCCGTCGCTCACAGGGACGTGGCCCCGGAGGCTTCAGGGCCCGGGGCCCGCGGTCCCTTGGGCATCGCCCCTGCCCGCTCACGCGGCGCTAGGCGCCGCCCGGCAGCAGCCCGGGCCGGCCCTCCTGCCCGACAGCAGCTGGCCCGAAGCCACTGGGAGCCACCATCGTGTCGCCACGGCCCCTCAGCCCCGGCGAGGCCACCCTTGCCCGCACACCACCCGCCGAGCTCAGGAGCCCGCCCCTGGGGCCGGCAGGCCCGGGGAAGCGGCCCCTGCTCTCGATCCCGCTCCCGCACCCGGCCGCGGCGGCGACACGGCGGGGGCGGGGCTTTTGCCGGAGGGAGCTGTGGAGGGACACACCCACCGGCACACAGGTGGCGGCCCCGGGGCGGGGCGCCGGTGGGGGCGGCCAGGTGCAGGTCGACGGGCTCGCTGGCCGAAGGCACGGCAACCGGGCCCGCGGCGGAGCCTGGGTCCGGCCAGGCACCCCGGGGGCGTCTGGGGTGCGGCTGCCTTCCAGGGCCGCCTTCTGGCCGCCTGGCGGGCCGGGCCGGCGGGGAGCGCCCCCTCCGGCGCGCGCGCCGTGGTGCGAGGGGCCTGAGGAGGCGGGGCCTGCAGCGGAGCCCCGGCGCGGGCGGAGCCGGCGGCCAGCGCCCGCGGGCGAGTTCAAGGAGAAGGCGGAGCGGGAGGCAAAAAGCCTACAGCACCCGGTATTCCCAGGAGGTCTCCCATCCAAGTACTAACCAGGCCCGACCCTGCTTAGCTTCCGAGATCAGACGAGATCGGGCGCGTTCAGGGTGGTATGGCCGTAGACGGGACGGGGACGGCGGGCTGCCTCTTGAGGCCCACTTTCGCTGGCGCTTGCGCCTCACCGCCAGCCTGGCGGTCAGCCCGCCCCGGCAGGACCCCGTCGCCCGCCCAGGCAGGGGGAACGGAGGTCTCGGGTACCGGGCGGTGGCGGAGGCGGAGGGTTTGGCCACCCCCTCCCAGCCGAGGGCGGGCGTGACCCAGCGAACCCTTCGGCGCTTGGCGCCCCGCCCAAGATCCGGCCCGTCGCTCACAGGGACGTGGCCCCGGAGGCTTCAGGGCCCGGGGCCCGCGGTCCCTTGGGCATCGCCCCTGCCCGACCACGCGGCGCTAGGCGCCGCCCGGCCGCATCCCGGGCCGGCCCTCCTGCCCGACAGCAGCTGGCCCGAAGCCACTGGGAGCCACCATCGTGTCGCCACGGCCCCACAGCCCCGGCGAGGCCACCCTTGCCCGCACACCACCCGCCGAGCTCAGGAGCCCGCCCCTGGCGGCCGGCAGGCCCGGGGAAGCGGCCCCTGCCCTCGATCCCGCTCCCGCACACGGCCGCGGCGGCGACACGGCGGGGGCTGGGCTTTTGCCAGAGGGAGCTGTGGAGGGACACACCCACCGGCACACAGGTGGCGGCCCCGGGGCGGGGCGCCGGTGGGGGCGGCCAGGTGCAGGTCGACGGGCTCGCTGGCCGAAGGCACGGCAACCGGGCCCGCGGCGGAGCCTGGGTCCGGGCCAGGCACCCCGGGGGCGTCTGGGGTGCGGCTGCCTTCCAGGGCCGCCTTCTGGCCCCCTGGCGGGCCGGGCCGGCGGGGAGCGCCCCCTCCGGCGCGCGCGCCGTGGTGGGAGGGGCCTGAGGAGGCGGGGCCTGCAGCGGGGCCCCGGCGCGGGCGGAGCCGGCGGCCACCGCCCGCGGGCGAGTTAAAGGAGAAGGCGGAGCGGGAGGCAAAAAGCCTACAGCACCCGGTATTCCCAGGCGGTCTCCCATCCAAGTACTAACCAGGCCCGACCCTGCTTAGCTTCCGAGATCAGACGAGATCGGGCGCGTTCAGGGTGGTATGGCCGTAGACGGGACGGGGACGGCGGGCTGCCTCTTGAGGCCCACTTTCGCTGGCGCTTGCGCCTCACCGCCAGCCTGGCAGTCAGCCCGCCCCGGCAGGACCCCGTCGCCCGCCCAGGCAGGGGGAACGGAGGTCTCGGGTACCGGGCGGTGGCGGAGGCGGAGGGTTTGGCCACCCCCTCCCAGCCGAGGGCGGGCGTGACCCAGCGAACCCTTCGGCGCTTGGCGCCCCGCCCAAGATCCGGCCCGTCGCTCACAGGGACGTGGCCCCGGAGGCTTCAGGGCCCGGGGCCCGCGGTCCCTTGGGCATCGCCCCTGCCCGCCCACGCGGCGCTAGGCGCCGCCCAGCCGCAGCCCGGGGCGGCCCTCCTGCCCGACAGCAGCTGGCCCGAAACCACTGGGAGCCACCATCGTGTCGCCACGGCCCCTCAGCCCCGGCGAGGCCACCCTTGCCCGCACACCACCCGCCGAGCTCAGGAGCCCGCCCCTGGCGGCCGGCAGGCCCGGGGAAGCGGCCCCTGCCCTCGATCCCGCTCCCGCACCCGGCCGCGGCGGCGACACGGCGGGGGGCGGGGCTTTTGCCGGAGGGAGCTGTGGAGGGACACACCCACCGGCACACAGGTGGCGGCCCCGGGGCGGGGCGCCGGAGGGGGCGGCCAGGTGCAGGTCGAGGGGCTCGCTGGCCGAAGGGACGGCAACCGGGCCCACGGCGGAGCCTGGGTCCGGGCCAGGCACCCTGGGGGCGTCTGGGGTGCGGCTGCCTTCCAGGGCCGCCTTCTGGCCGCCTGGCGGGCCGGGCCGGCGGGGAGCGCCCCCTCCGGCGCGTGCGCCGTGGTGGGAGGGGCCTGAGGAGGAGGGGCCTGCAGCGGGGCCCCGGCGCGGGCGGAGCCGGCGGCCACCGCCCGCGGGCGAGTAAAGGAGAAGGCGGAGCGGGAGGCAAAAAGCCTACAGCACCCGGTATTCCCAGGCGGTCTCCCATCCAAGTACTAACCAGGCCCGACCCTGCTTAAGCTTCCGAGATCAGACGAGATCGGGCGCGTTCAGGGTGGTATGGCCGTAGACGGGGGCGGGGACGGCGTGCTGCCTCTTGAGGCCCACTTTCGCTGGCGCTTGCGCCTCACCGACAGCCTGGCGGTCAGCCCGCCCCGGCAGGACCCCGTCGCCCGCCCAGGCAGGGGGAACGGAGGTCTCGGGTACCGGGCGGTGGCGGAGGCGGAGGGTTTGGCCACCCCCTCCCAGCCGAGGGCGGGCGTGACCCAGCGAACCCTTCGGCGCTTGGCGCCCCGCCAAGATCCCGCCCGTCGCTCACAGGGACGTGGCCCCGGAGGCTTCAGGGCCCGGGGCCCACGGTCCCTTGGGCATCGCCCCTGCCCGCCCACGCGGCGCTAGGCGCCGCCCGGCCGCAGCCCGGGCCGGCCCTCCTGCCCGACAGCAGCTGGCCCGAAGCCACTGGGAGCCACCATCGTGTCGCCACGGCCCCTCAGCCCCGGCGAGGCCACCCTTGCCCGCACACCACCCGCCGAGCTCAGGAGCCCGCCCCTGGCGGCCGGCAGGCCCGGGGAAGCGGCCCCTGCCCTCGATCCCGCTCCCGCACCCGGCCGCGGCGGCGACACGGCGGGGGCGGGGCTTTTGCCGGAGGGAGCTGTGGAGGGACACACCCACCGGCACACAGGTGGCGGCCCCGGGGCGGGGCGCCGGTGGGGGCGGCCAAGTGCAGGTCGACGGGCTCGCTGGCCGAAGGCACGGCAACCGGGCCCGCGGCGGAGCCTGGGTCCGGGCCAGGCACCCCGGGGGCATCTGGGGTGCGGCTGCCTTCCTGGGCCGCCTTCTGGCCGCCTGGCGGGCCGGACCGGCGGGGAGCGCCCCCTCCGGCGCGCGCGCCGTGGTGCGAGGGGCCTGAGGAGGCGGGGCCTGCAGCGGAGCCCCGGCGCGGGCGGAGCCGGCGGCCACCGCCCGCGGGCGAGTTCAAGGAGAAGGCGGAGCGGGAGGCAAAAAGCCTACAGCACCCGGTATTCCCAGGCGGTCTCCCATCCAAGTACTAACCAGGCCCGACCCTGCTTAGCTTCCGAGATCAGACGAGATCGGGCGCGTTCAGGGTGGTATGGCTGTAGACGGGACGGGGACGGCGGGCTGCCTCTTGAGGCCCACTTTCGCTGGCGCTTGCGCCTCACCGCCAGCCTGGCGGTCAGCCCGCCCCGGCAGGACCCCGTCGCCCGCCCAGGCAGGGGGAACGGAGGTCTCGGGTACCGGGCGGTGGCGGAGGCGGAGGGTTTGGCCACCCCCTCCCAGCCGAGGGCGGGCGTGACCCAGCGAACCCTTCGGCGCTTGGCGCCCCGCCCAAGATCCGGCCCGTCGCTCACAGGGACGTGGCCCCGGAGGCTTCAGGGCCCGGGGCCCGCGGTCCCTTGGGCATCGCCCCTGTCCGCCCACGCGGCGCTAGGCGCCGCCCGGCCGCAGCCCGGGCCGGCCCTCCTGCCCGACAGCAGCTGGCCCGAAGCCACTGGGAGCCACCATCGTGTCGCCACGGCCCCTCAGCCCCGGCGAGGCCACCCTTGCCCGCACACCACCCGCCGGGCTCAGTAGCCCGCCCCTGGCGGACGGCAGGCCAGGGGAAGCGGCCCCTGCCCTCGATCCCGCTCCCGCACCCGGCCGCGGCGGCGACACGGCGGGGGGCGGTGCTTTTGCCGGAGGGAGCTGTGGAGGGACACACCCACCGGGACACAGGTGGCGGCCCCGGGGCGGGTCGCCGGTGGTGGCGGCCAGGTGCAGGTCGAGGGGCTCGCTGGCGGAAGGCACGGCAATCGGGCCCGCGGCGGAGCCTGGGTCTGGGCCAGGCACCCCGGGGGCGTCTGGGGTGCGGCTGCCTTCCAGGGCCGCCTTCTGGCCGCCTGGCGGGCCGGGCTGGCGGGGAGCGCCCCCTCCGGCGCGCGCGCCGTGGTGGGAGGGGCCTGAGGAGGCGGGGCCTGCAGCGGGACCCGGGCGCGGGCGGAGCCGGCGGCCACCGCCCGCGGGCGAGTTAAAGGAGAAGGCGGAGCGGGAGGCAAAAACCCTACAGCACCCGGTATTCCCAGGCGGTCTCCCATCCAAGTACTAACCAGGCCCGACCCTGCTTAGCTTCCGAGATCAGACGAGATCGGGCGCGTTCAGGGTGGTATGGCCGTAGACGGGGGCGGGGACGGCGGGCTGCCTCTTGAGGACCACTTTCGCTGGCGCTTGCGCCTCACCGCCAGCCTGGCGGTCAGCCCGCCCCGGCAGGACCCCGTCGCCCGCCCAGGCAGGGGGAACGGAGGTCTCGGGTACCGGGCGGCGGCGGAGGCGGAGGGTTTGGCCACCCCCTCCCAGCCGAGGGCGGGCGTGACCCAGCGAACCCTTCGGCGCTTGGCGCCCCGCCAAGATCCCGCCCGTCGCTCACAGGGACGTGGCCCCGGAGGCTTCAGTGCCCGGGGCCCGCGGTCCCTTGGGCATCGCCCCTGCCCGCCCACGCGGCGCTAGGCGCCGCCCAGCCGCAAACCGGGCCGGCCCTCCTGCCCGACAGCAGCTGGCCCGAAGCCACTGGGAGCCACCATCGTGTCGCCACGGCCCCTCAGCCCCGGCGAGGCCACCCTTGCCCGCACACCACCCGCCGAGCTCAGGAGCCCGCCCCTGGCGGCCGGCAGGCCCGGGGAAGCGGCCCCTGCCCTCGATCCCGCTCCCGCACCCGGCAGCGGCGGCGACACGGCGGGGGGCGGGGCTTTTGCCGGAGGGAGCTGTGGAGGGACACAGCCACCGGCACACAGGTGGCGGCCCCGGGGCGGGGCGCCGGTGGGGGCGGCCAGGTGCAGGTCGACGGGCTCGCTGGCCGAAGGGACGGCAACCGGGCCCGCAGCGGAGCCTGGGTCCGGGCCAGGCACCCCGGGGGCGTCTGGGGTGCGGCTGCCTTCCAGGGCCGCCTTCTGGCCGCCTGGCGGGCCGGGCCGGCGGGGAGCGCCCCCTCCGGCGCGCGTGCCGTGGTGGGAGGGGCCTGAGGAGGCGGGGCCTGCAGCGGGGCCCCGGCGCGGGCGGAGCCGGCGGCCACCGCCCGCGGGCGAGTTAAAGGAGAAGGCGGAGCGGGAGGCAAAAACCCTACAGCACCCGGTATTCCCAGGCGGTCTCCCATCCAAGTACTAACCAGGCCCGACCCTGCTTAGCTTCCGAGATCAGACGAGATCGGGCGCGTTCAGGGTAGTATGGCCGTAGACGGGGGCGGGGACGGCGGGCTGCCTCTTGAGGCCCACTTTCGCTGGCGCTTGCGCCTCACCGCCAGCCTGGCGGTCAGCCCGCCCCGGCAGGACCCCGTCGCCCGCCCAGGCAGGGGGAACGGAGGTCTCAGGTACCGGGCGGTGGCGGAGGCGGAGGGTTTGGCCACCCCCTCCCAGCCGAGGGCGGGCGTGACCCAGCGAACCCTTCGGCGCTTGGCGCCCCGCCAAGATCCCGCCCGTCGCTCACAGGGACGTGGCCCCGGAGGCTTCAGTGCCCGGGGCCCGCGGTCCCTTGGGCATCGCCCCTGCCCGCCCACGCGGCGCTAGGCGCCGCCCAGCCGCAACCCGGGCCGGCCCTCCTGCCCGACAGCAGCTGGCCCGAAGCCACTGGGAGCCACCATCGTGTCGCCACGGCCCCTCAGCCCCGGCGAGGCCACCCTTGCCCGCACACCACCTGCCGGGCTCAGGAGCCCGCCCCTGGCGGCCGGCAGGCCCGGGGAAGCAGCCCCTGCCCTCGATCCCGCTCCCGCACCCGGCCGCGGCGGCGACACGGCGGGGGGCGAGGCTTTTGCCGGAGGGAGCTGTGGAGGGACACACCCACCGGCACACAGGTGGCGGCACCGGGGCGGGGCGCCGGTGGGGGCGGCCAGGTGCAGGTCGAGGGGCTCGCTGGCCGAAGGGACGGCAACCGGGCCCGCGGCGGAGCCTGGGTCCGGGCCAGGCACCCCGGGGGCGTCTGGGGTGCGGCTGCCTTCCAGGGCCGCCTTCTGGCCGCCTGGCGGGCCGGGCCGGCGGGGAGCGCCCCCTCCGGCGCGCGCGCCGTGGTGGGAGGGGCCTGAGGAGGCGGGGCCTGCAGCGGGGCCCCGGCGCGGGCGGAGCCGGCGGCCACCGCCCGCGGGCGAGTTAAAGGAGAAGGCGGAGCAGGAGGCAAAAAGCCTACAGCACCCGGTATTCCCAGGCGGTCTCCCATCCAAGTACTAACCAGGCCCGACCCTGCTTAGCTTCCGAGATCAGACGAGATCGGGCGCGTTCAGGGTGGTATGGCCGTAGACGGGACGGGGACGGCGGGCTGCCTCTTGAGGCCCACTTTCGCTGGCGCTTGCGCCTCACCGCCAGCCTGGCGGTCAGCCCGCCCCGGCAGGACCCCGTCGCCCGCCCAGGCAGGGGGAACGGAGGTCTCGGGTACCGGGCGGTGGCGGAGGCGGAGGGTTTGGCCACCCCCTCCCAGCCGAGGGCGGGCGTGACCCAGCGAACCCTTCGGCGCTTGGCGCCCCGCCCAAGATCCGGCCCGTCGCTCACAGGGACGTGGCCCCGGAGGCTTCAGGGCCCGGGGCCCGCGGTCCCTTGGGCATCGCCCCTGTCCGCCCACGCGGCGCTAGGCGCCGCCCGGCCGCAGCCCGGGCCGGCCCTCCTGCCCGACAGCAGCTGGCCCGAAGCCACTGGGAGCCACCATCGTGTCGCCACGGCCCCTCAGCCCCGGCGAGGCCACCCTTGCCCGCACACCACCCGCCGGGCTCAGTAGCCCGCCCCTGGCGGACGGCAGGCCAGGGGAAGCGGCCCCTGCCCTCGATCCCGCTCCCGCACCCGGCCGCGGCGGCGACACGGCGGGGGGCGGGGCTTTTGCCGGAGGGAGCTGTGGAGGGACACACCCACCGGCACACAGGTGGCGGCCCCGGGGCGGGTCGCCGGTGGTGGCGGCCAGGTGCAGGTCGAGGGGCTCGCTGGCGGAAGGCACGGCAATCGGGCCCGCGGCGGAGCCTGGGTCTGGGCCAGGCACCCCGGGGGCGTCTGGGGTGCGGCTGCCTTCCAGGGCCGCCTTCTGGCCGCCTGGCGGGCCGGGCTGGCGGGGAGCGCCCCCTCCGGCGCGCGCGCCGTGGTGGGAGGGGCCTGAGGAGGCGGGGCCTGCAGCGGGACCCGGGCGCGGGCGGAGCCGGCGGCCACCGCCCGCGGGCGAGTTAAAGGAGAAGGCGGAGCGGGAGGCAAAAACCCTACAGCACCCGGTATTCCCAGGCGGTCTCCCATCCAAGTACTAACCAGGCCCGACCCTGCTTAGCTTCCGAGATCAGACGAGATCGGGCGCGTTCAGGGTGGTATGGCCGTAGACGGGGGCGGGGACGGCGGGCTGCCTCTTGAGGCCCACTTTCGCTGGCGCTTGCGCCTCACCGCCAGCCTGGCGGTCAGCCCGCCCCGGCAGGACCCCGTCGCCCGCCCAGGCAGGGGGAACGGAGGTCTCGGGTACCGGGCGGTGGCGGAGGCGGAGGGTTTGGCCACCCCCTCCCAGCCGAGGGCGGGCGTGACCCAGCGAACCCTTCGGCGCTAGGCGCCCCGCCCAAGATCCGGCCCGTCGCTCACAGGGACGTGGCCCCGGAGGCTTCAGGGCCCGGGGCCCGCGGTCCCTTGGGCATCGCCCCTGCCCGCCCACGCGGCGCTAGGCGCCGCCCAGCCGCAGCCCGGTCCGGCCCTCCTGCCCGACAGCAGCTGGCACGAAGCCACTGGGAGCCACCATCGTGTCGCCACGGCCCCTCAGCCCCGGCGAGGCCACCCTTGCCCGCACACCACCCGCCGAGCTCAGGAGCCCGCCCCTGGCGGCCGGCAGGCCCGGGGAAGCGGCCCCTGCCCTCGATCCCGCACCCGCACCCGGCAGCGGCGGCGACACGGCGGGGGGCGGGGCTTTTGCCGGAGGGAGCTGTGGAGGGACACACCCACCGGCACACAGGTGGCGGCCCCGGGGCGGGGCGCCGGTGGGGGCGGCCAGGTGCAGGTCGACGGGCTCGCTGGCCGAAGGGACGGCAACCGGGCGCGCGGCGGAGCCTGGGTCCGGGCCAGGCACCCCGGGGGCGTCTGGGGTGCGGCTGCCTTCCAGGGCCGCCTTCTTGCCGCCTGGCGGGCCGGGCCGGCGGGGAGCGCCCCCTCCGGCGCGCGTGCCGTGGTGGGAGGGGCCTGAGGAGGCGGGGCCTGCAGCGGGGCCCCGGCGCGGGCGGAGCCGGCGGCCACCGCCCGCGGGCGATTTAAAGGAGAAGGCGGAGCGGGAGGCAAAAAGGCTACAGCACCCGGTATTCCCAGGCGGTCTCCCATCCAAGTACTAACCAGGCCCGACCCTGCTTAGCTTCCGAGATCAGACGAGATCGGGCGCGTTCAGGGTAGTATGGCCGTAGACGGGGGCGGGGACGGCGGGCTGCCTCTTGAGGCCCACTTTCGCTGGCGCTTGCGCCTCACCGCCAGCCTGGCGGTCAGCCCGCCCCGGCAGGACCCCGTCGCCCGCCCAGGCAGGGGGAACGGAGGTCTCGGGTACCGGGCGGTGGCGGAGGCGGAGGGTTTGGCCACCCCCTCCCAGCCGAGGGCGGGCGTGACCCAGCGAACCCTTCGGCGCTTGGCGCCCCGCCAAGATCCCGCCCGTCGCTCACAGGGACGTGGCCCCGGAGGCTTCAGTGCCCGGGGCCCGCGGTCCCTTGGGCATCGCCCCTGCCCGCCCACGCGGCGCTAGGCGCCGCCCAGCCGCAACCCGGGCCGGCCCTCCTGCCCGACAGCAGCTGGCCCGAAGCCACTGGGAGCCACCATCGTGTCGCCACGGCCCCTCAGCCCCGGCGAGGCCACCCTTGCCCGCACACCACCCGCCGAGCTCAGGAGCCCGCCCCTGGCGGCCGGCAGGCCCGGGGAAGCGGCCCCTGCCCTCGATCCCGCTCCCGCACCTGGCAGCGGCGGCGACACGGCGGGGGGCGGGGCTTTTGCCGGAGGGAGCTGTGGAGGGACACAGCCACCGGCACACAGGTGGCGGCCCCGGGGCGGGGCGCCGGTGGGGGCGGCCAGGTGCAGGTCGACGGGCTCGCTGGCCGAAGGGACGGCAACCGGGCCCGCGGCGGAGCCTGGGTCCGGGCCAGGCACCCCGGGGGCGTCTGGGGTGCGGCTGCCTTCCAGGGCCGCCTTCTGGCCGCCTGGCGGGCCGGGCCGGCGGGGAGCGCCCCCTCCGGCGCGCGTGCCGTGGTGGGAGGGGCCTGAGGAGGCGGGGCCTGCAGCGGGGCCCCGGCGCGGGCGGAGCCGGCGGCCACCGCCCGCGGGCGAGTTAAAGGAGAAGGCGGAGCGGGAGGCAAAAAGCCTACAGCACCCGGTATTCCCAGGCGGTCTCCCATCCAAGTACTAACCAGGCCCGACCCTGCTTAGCTTCCGAGATCAGACGAGATCGGGCGCGTTCAGGGTAGTATGGCCGTAGACGGGGGCGGGGACGGCGGGCTGCCTCTTGAGGCCCACTTTCGCTGGCGCTTGCGCCTCACCGCCAGCCTGGCGGTCAGCCCGCCCCGGCAGGACCCCGTCGCCCGCCCAGGCAGGGGGAACGGAGGTCTCGGGTACCGGGCGGTGGCGGAGGCGGAGGGTTTGGCCACCCCCTCCCAGCCGAGGGCGGGCGTGACCCAGCGAACCCTTCGGCGCTTGGCGCCCCGCCAAGATCCCGCCCGTCGCTCACAGGGACGTGGCCCCGGAGGCTTCAGTGCCCGGGGCCCGCGGTCCCTTGGGCATCGCCCCTGCCCGCCCACGCGGCGCTAGGCGCCGCCCAGCCGCAACCCGGGCCGGCCCTCCTGCCCGACAGCAGCTGGCCCGAAGCCACTGGGAGCCACCATCGTGTCGCCACGGCCCCTCAGCCCCGGCGAGGCCACCCTTGCCCGCACACCACCTGCCGGGCTCAGGAGCCCGCCCCTGGCGGCCGGCAGGCCCGGGGAAGCAGCCCCTGCCCTCGATCCCGCTCCCGCACCCGGCCGCGGCGGCGACACGGCGGGGGGCGGGGCTTTTGCCGGAGGGAGCTGTGGAGGGACACACCCACCGGCACACAGGTGGCGGCCCCGGGGCGGGGCGCCGGTGGGGGCGGCCAGGTGCAGGTCGAGGGGCTCGCTGGCCGAAGGGATGGCAACCGGGCCCGCGGCGGAGCCTGGGTCCGGGCCAGGCACCCCGGGGGCGTCTGGGGTGCGGCTGCCTTCCAGGGCCGCCTTCTGGTCGCCTGGCGGGCCGGGCCGGCGGGGAGCGCCCCCTCCGGCGCGCGCGCCGTGGTGGGAGGGGCCTGAGGAGGCGGGGCCTGCAGCGGGGCCCCGGCGCCGGCGGAGCCGGCGGCCACCGCCCGCGGGCGAGTTAAAGGAGAAGGCGGAGCGGGAGGCAAAAAGCCTACAGCACCCGGTATTCCCAGGCGGTCTCCCATCCAAGTACTAACCAGGCCCGACCCTGCTTAGCTTCCGAGATCAGACGAGATCGGGCGCGTTCAGGGTAGTATGGCCGTAGACGGGGGCGGGGACGGCGGGCTGCCTCTTGAGGCCCACTTTCGCTGGCGCTTGCGGCTCACCGCCAGCCTGGCGGTCAGCCCACCCCGGCAGGACCCCGTCGCCCGCCCAGGCAGGGGGAACGGAGGTCTCGGGTACCGGGCGGTGGCGGAGGCGGAGGGTTTGGCCACCCCCTCCCAGCCGAGGGCGGGCGTGACCCAGCGAACACTTCGGCGCTTGGCGCCCCGCCAAGATCCCGCCCGTCGCTCACAGGGACGTGGCCCCGGAGGCTTCAGGGCCCGGGGCCCGCGGTCCCTTGGGCATCGCCCCTGCCCGCTCACGCGGCGCTAGGCGCCGCCCGGCCGCAGCCCGGGCCGGCCCTCCTGCCCGACAGCAGCTGGCCCGAAGCCACTGGGAGCCACCATCGTGTCGCCACGGCCCCTCAGCCCCGGCGAGGCCACCCTTGCCCGCACACCACCCGCCGAGCTCAGGAGCCCGCCCCTGGGGCCGGCAGGCCCGGGGAAGCGGCCCCTGCTCTCGATCCCGCTCCCGCACCGGGCCGCGGCGGCGACACGGCGGGGGCGGGGATTTTGCCGGAGGGAGCTGTGGAGGGACACACCCACCGGCACACAGGTGGCGGCCCCGGGGCGGGGCGCCGGTGGGGGCGGCCAGGTGCAGGTCGACGGGCTCGCTGGCCGAAGGCACGGCAACCGGGCCCGCGGCGGAGCCTGGGTCCGGGCCAGGCACCCCGGGGGCGTCTGGGGTGCGGCTGCCTTCCAGGGCCGCCTTCTGGCCGCCTGGCGGGCCGGGCCGGCGGGGAGCGCCCCCTCCGGCGCGCGCGCCGTGGTGCGAGGGGCCTGAGGAGGCGGGGCCTGCAGCGGAGCCCCGGCGCGGGCGGAGCCGGCGGCCAGCGCCCGCGGGCGAGTTCAAGGAGAAGGCGGAGCGGGAGGCAAAACGCCTACAGCACCCGGTATTCCCAGGAGGTCTCCCATCCAAGTACTAACCAGGCCCGACCCTGCTTAGCTTCCGAGATCAGACGAGATCGGGCGCGTTCAGGGTGGTATGGCCGTAGACGGGACGGGGACGGCGGGCTGCCTCTTGAGGCCCACTTTCGCTGGCGCTTGCGCCTCACCGCCAGCCTGGCGGTCAGCCCGCCCCGGCAGGACCCCGTCGCCCGCCCAGGCAGGGGGAACGGAGGTCTCGGGTACCGGGCGGTGGCGGAGGCGGAGGGTTTGGCCACCCCCTCCCAGCCGAGGGCGGGCGTGACCCAGCGAACCCTTCGGCGCTTGGCGCCCCGCCCAAGATCCGGCCCGTCGCTCACAGGGACGTGGCCCCGGAGGCTTCAGGGCCCGGGGCCCGCGGTCCCTTGGGCATCGCCCCTGCCCGACCACGCGGCGCTAGGCGCCGCCCGGCCGCATCCCGGGCCGGCCCTCCTGCCCGACAGCAGCTGGCCCGAAGCCACTGGGAGCCACCATCGTGTCGCCACGGCCCCACAGCCCCGGCGAGGCCACCCTTGCCCGCACACCACCCGCCGAGCTCAGGAGCCCGCCCCTGGCGGCCGGCAGGCACGGGGAAGCGGCCCCTGCCCTCGATCCCGCTCCCGCACACGGCCGCGGCGGCGACACGGCGGGGGCTGGGCTTTTGCGAGAGGGAGCTGTGGAGGGACACACCCACCGGCACACAGGTGGCGGCCCCGGGGCGGGGCGCCGGTGGGGGCGGCCAGGTGCAGGTCGACGGGCTCGCTGGCCGAAGGCACGGCAACCGGGCCCGCGGCGGAGCCTGGGTCCGGGCCAGGCACCCCGGGGGCGTCTGGGGTGCGGCTGCCTTCCAGGGCCGCCTTCTGGCCCCCTGGCGGGCCGGGCCGGCGTGGAGCGCCCCCTCCGGCGCGCGCGCCGTGGTGGGAGGGGCCTGAGGAGGCGGGGCCTGCAGCGGGGCCCCGGCGCGGGCGGAGCCGGCGGCCACCGCCCGCGGGCGAGTTAAAGGAGAAGGCGGAGCGGGAGGCAAAAAGCCTACAGCACCCGGTATTCCCAGGCGGTCTCCCATCCAAGTACTAACCAGGCCCGACCCTGCTTAGCTTCCGAGATCAGACGAGATCGGGCGCGTTCAGGGTGGCATGGCCGTAGACGGGACGGGGACGGCGGGCTGCCTCTTGAGGCCCACTTTCGCTGGCGCTTGCGCCTCACCGCCAGCCTGGCGGTCAGCCCGCCCCGGCAGGACCCCGTCGCCCGCCCAGGCAGGGGGAACGGAGGTCTCGGGTACCAGGCGGTGGCGGAGGCGGAGGGTTTGGCCACCCCCTCCCAGCCGAGGGCGGGCGTGACCCAGCGAACCCTTCGGCGCTTGGCGCCCCGCCCAAGATCCGGCCCGTCGCTCACAGGGACGTGGCCCCGGAGGCTTCAGGGCCCGGGGCCCGCGGTCCCTTGGGCATCGCCCCTGCCCGCCCACGCGGCGCTAGGCGCCGCCCAGCCGCAGCCCGGGGCGGCCCTCCTGCCCGACAGCAGCTGGCCCGAAACCACTGGGAGCCACCATCGTGTCGCCACGGCCCCTCAGCCCCGGCGAGGCCACCCTTGCCCGCACACCACCCGCCGAGCTCAGGAGCCCGCCCCTGGCGGCCGGCAGGCCCGGGGAAGAGGCCCCTGCCCTCGATCCCGCTCCCGCACCCGGCCGCGCCGGCGACACGGCGGGGGGCGGGGCTTTTGCCGGAGGGAGCTGTGGAGGGACACACCCACCGGCACACAGGTGGCGGCCCCGGGGCGGGGCGCCGGAGGGGGCGGCCAGGTGCAGGTCGAGGGGCTCGCTGGCCGAAGGGACGGCAACCGGGCCCACGGCGGAGCCTGGGTCCGGGCCAGGCACCCTGGGGGCGTCTGGGGTGCGGCTGCCTTCCAGGGCCGCCTTCTGGCCGCCTGGCGGGCCGGGCCGGCGGGGAGCGCCCCCTCCGGCGCGTGCGCCGTGGTGGGAGGGGCCTGAGGAGGAGGGGCCTGCAGCGGGGCCCCGGCGCGGGCGGAGCCGGCGGCCACCGCCCGCGGGCGAGTAAAGGAGAAGGCGGAGCGGGAGGCAAAAAGCCTACAGCACCCGGTATTCCCAGGCGGTCTCCCATCCAAGTACTAACCAGGCCCGACCCTGCTTAAGCTTCCGAGATCAGACGAGATCGGGCGCGTTCAGGGTGGTATGGCCGTAGACGGGGGCGGGGACGGCGGGCTGCCTCTTGAGGCCCACTTTCGCTGGCGCTTGCGCCTCACCGACAGCCTGGCGGTCAGCCCGCCCCGGCAGGACCCCGTCGCCCGCCCAGGCAGGGGGAACGGAGGTCTCGGGTACCGGGCGGTGGCGGAGGCGGAGGGTTTGGCCACCCCCTCCCAGCCGAGGGCGGGCGTGACCCAGCGAACCCTTCGGCGCTTGGCGCCCCGCCAAGATCCCGCCCGTCGCTCACAGGGACGTGGCCCCGGAGGCTTCAGGGCCCGGGGCCCACGGTCCCTTGGGCATCGCCCCTGCCCGCCCACGCGGCGCTAGGCGCCGCCCGGCCGCAGCCCGGGCCGGCCCTCCTGCCCGACAGCAGCTGGCCCGAAGCCACTGGGAGCCACCATCGTGTCGCCACGGCCCCTCAGCCCCGGCGAGGCCACCCTTGCCCGCACACCACCCGCCGAGATCAGGAGCCCGCCCCTGGCGGCCGGCAGGCCCGGGGAAGCGGCCCCTGCCCTCGATCCCGCTCCCGCACCCGGCAGCGGCGGCGACACGGCGGGGGGCGGGGCTTTTGCCGGAGGGAGCTGTGGAGGGACACACCCACCGGCAAACAGGTGGCGGCCCCGTGGCGGGGCGCCGGTGGGGGCGGCCAGGTGCAGGTCGACGGGCTCGCTGGCCGAAGGGACGGCAACCGGGCCCGCGGCGGAGCCTGGGTCCGGGCCAGGCACCCCGGGGGCGTCTGGGGTGCGGCTGCCTTCCAGGGCCGCCTTCTGGCCGCCTGGCGGGCCGGGCCGGCGGGGAGCGCACCCTCCGGCGCGCGCGCCGTGGTGGGAGGGGCCTGAGGAGGCGGGGCCTGCAGCGGGGCCCCGGCGCGGGCGGAGCCGGCGGCCACCGCCCGCGGGCGAGTTAAAGGAGAAGGCGGAGCGGGAGGCAAAATGCCTACAGCACCCGGTATTCCCAGGCGGTCTCCCATCCAAGTACTAACCAGGCCCGACCCTGCTTAGCTTCCGAGATCAGACGAGATCGGGCGCGTTCAGGGTAGTATGGCCGTAGACGGGGGCGGGGACGGCGGGCTGCCTCTTGAGGCCCACTTTCGCTGGCGCTTGCGCCTCACCGCCAGCCTGGCGGTCAGCCCGCCCCGGCAGGACCCCGTCGCCCGCCCAGGCAGGGGGAACGGAGGTCTCGGGTACCGGGCGGTGGCGGAGGCGGAGGGTTTGGCCACCCCCTCCCAGCCGAGGGCGGGCGTGACCCAGCGAACCCTTCGGCGCTTGGCGCCCCGCCCAAGATCCGGCCCGTCGCTCACAGGGACGTGGCCCCGGAGGCTTCAGGGCCCGGGGCCCGCGGTCCCTTGGGCATCGCCCCTGCCCGCCCACGCGGCGCTAGGCGCCGCCCATCCGCAGCCCGGTCCGGCCCTCCTGCCCGACAGCAGCTGGCCCGAAGCCACTGGGAGCCACCATCGTGTCGCCACGGCCCCTCAGCCCCGGCGAGGCCACCCTTGCCCGCACACCACCCGCCGAGCTCAGGAGCCCGCCCCTGGCGGCCGGCAGGCCCCTGGGAAGCGGCCCCTGCCCTGGATCCCGCTCCCGCACCCGGCCGCGGCGGCGACACGGCGGGGGGCGGGGCTTTTGCCGGAGGGAGCTGTGGAGGGACACACCCACCGGCACAAAGGTGGCGGCCCCGGGGCGGGGCGCCGGTGGGGGCGGCCAGGTGCAGGTCGAGGGGCTCGCTGGCCGAAGGGACGGCAACCGGGCCCGCGGCGGAGCCTGGGTCCGGGCCAGGCACCCCGGGGGCGTCTGGGGTGCGGCTGCCTTCCAGGGCCGCCTTCTGGTCGCCTGGCGGGCCGGGCCGGCGGGGAGCGCCCCCTCCGGCGCGCGCGCCGTGGTGGGAGGGGCCTGAGGAGGCGGGGCCTGCAGCGGGGCCCCGGCGCGGGCGGAGCCGGCGGCCACCGCCCGCGGGCGAGTTAAAGGAGAAGGCGGAGCGGGAGGCAAAAAGCCTACAGCACCCGGTATTCCCAGGCGGTCTCCCATCCAAGTACTAACCAGGCCCGACCCTGCTTAGCTTCCGAGATCAGACGAGATCGGGCGCGTTCAGGGTGGTATGGCCGTAGACGGGGGCGGGGACGGCGGGCTGTCTCTTGAGGCCCACTTTCGCTGGCGCTTGCGCCTCACCGCCAGCCTGGCGGTCAGCCCGCCCCGGCAGGACCCCGTCGCCCGCCCAGGCAGGGGGAACGGAGGTCTCGGGTACCGGGCGGTGGCGGAGGCGGAGGGTTTGGCCACCCCCTCCCAGCCGAGGGCGGCGTGACCCAGCGAACCCTTCGGCGCTTGGCGCCCCGCCAAGATCCCGCCCGTCGCTCACAGGGACGTGGCCCCGGAGGCTTCAGTGCCCGGGGCCCGCGGTCCCTTGGGCATCGCCCCTGCCCGCCCACGCGGCGCTAGGCGCCGCCCAGCCGCAGCCCGGGCCGGCCCTCCTGCCCGACAGCAGCTGGCCCGAAGCCACTGGGAGCCACCATCGTATCGCAACGGCCCCTCAGCCCCGGCGAGGCCACCCTTGCCCGCACACCACCCGCCGAGCTCAGGAGCCCGCCCCTGGCGGCCGGCAGGCCCGGGGAACCGGCCCCTGCCCTCGATCCCGCTCCCGCACCCGGCAGCGGCGGCGACACGGCGGGGGCGGGGCTTTAGCCGGAGGGAGCTGTGGAGGGACACACCCACCGGCACACAGGTGGCGGCCCCGGGGCGGGGCGCCGGTGGGGGCGGCCAGGTGCAGGTCGAGGGGCTCGCTGGCCGAAGGGACGGCAACCGGGCCCGCGGCGGAGCCTGGGTCCGGGCCAGGCACCCCGGGGGCGTCTGGGGTGCGGCTGCCTTCCAGGGCCGCCTTCTGGCCGCCTGGCGGGCCGGGCCGGCGGGGAGCGCCCCCTCCGGCGCGCGCGCCGTGGTGGGAGGGGCCTGAGGAGGCGGGGCCTGCAGCGGGGCCCCGGCGCGGGAGGAGCCGGCGGCCACCGCCCGCGGGCGAGTTAAAGGAGAAGGCGGAGCGGGAGGCAAAAACCCTACAGCACCCGGTATTCCCAGGCGGTTTCCCATCCAAGTACTAACCAGGCCCGACCCTGCTTAGCTTCCGAGATCAGACGAGATCGGGCGCGTTCAGGGTGGTATGGCCGTAGACGGGACGGGGACGGCGGGCTGCCTCTTGAGGCCCACTTTCCCTGGCGCTTGCGCCTCACCGCCAGCCTGGCGGTCAGCCCGCCCCGGCAGGACCCCGTCGCCCGCCCAGGCAGGGGGAACGGAGGTCTCGGGTACCGGGCGGTGGCGGAGGCGGAGGGTTTGGCCACCCCCTCCCAGCCGAGGGCGGGCGTGACCCAGCGAACCCTTCGGCGCTTGGCGCCCCGCCCAAGATCCGGCCCGTCGCTCACAGGGACGTGGCCCCGGAGGCTTCAGGGCCCGGGGCCCGCGGTCCCTTGGGCATCGCCCCTGCCCGCCCATGCGGCGCTAGGCGCCGCCCAGCCGCAGCCCGGGCCGGCCCTCCTGCCCGACAGCAGCTGGCCCGAAGCCACTGGGAGCCACCATCGTGTCGCCACGGCCCCTCAGCCCCGACGAGGCCACCCTTGCCCGCACACCACCCGCCGAGCTCAGGAGCCCGCCCCTGGCGGCCGGCAGGCCCGGGGAAGCGGCCCCTGCCCTCGATCCCGCTCCCGCACCCGGCCGCGGCGGCGACACGGCAGGGGGCGGGGCTTTTGCCGGAGGGAGCTGTGGAGGGACACACCCACCGGCACACAGGTGGCGGCCCCGGGGCGGGGCGCCGGTGGGGGCGGCCAGGTGCAGGTCGAGGGGCTCGCTGGCCGAAGGGACGGCAACCGGGCCCGCGGCGGAGCCTGGGTCCGGGCCAGGCACCCCGGGGGCGTCTGGGGTGCGGCTGCCTTCCAGGGCCGCCTTCTGGCCGCCTGGCCGCCCGGGCCGGCGGGGAGCGCCCCCTCCGGCGCTCGCGCCGTGGTGGGAGGGGCCTGAGGAGGAGGGGCCTGCAGCGGGGCCCCGGCGCGGGCGGAGCCGGCGGCCACCGCCCGCGGGAGAGTAAAGGAGAAGGCGGAGCGGGAGGCAAAAAGCCTACAGCACCCGGTATTCCCAGGCGTTCTCCCATCCAAGTACTAACCAGGCCCGACCCTGCTTAAGCTTCCGAGATCAGACGAGATCGGGCGCGTTCAGGGTGGTATGGCCGTAGACGGGGGCGGGGACGGCGGGCTGCTTCTTGAGGCCCACTTTCGCTGGCGCTTGCGCCTCACCGCCAGCCTGGCGGTCAGCCCGCCCCGGCTGGACCCCGTCGCCCGCCCAGGCAGGGGGAACGGAGGTCTCGGGTACTGGGCGGTGGCGGAGGCGGAGGGTTTGGCCACCCCCTCCCAGCCGAGGGCGGGCGTGACCCAGCGAACCCTTCGGCGCTTGGCGCCCCGCCCAAGATCCGGCCCGTCGCTCACAGGGACGTGGCCCCGGAGGCTTCAGGGCCCGGGGCCCGCGGTCCCTTGGGCATCGCCCCTGCCCGCCCACGCGGCGCTAGGCGCCGCCCAGCCGCAGCCCGGGCCGTCCCTCCTGCCCGACAGCAGCTGGCCCGAAGCCACTGGGAGCCACCATCGTGTCGCCACGGCCCCTCAGCCCCGGCGAGGCCACCCTTGCCCGCACACCACCCGCCCAGCTCAGGAGCCCGCCCCTGGCGGCCGGCAGGCCCGGGGAAGCGGCCCCTGCCCTCGATCCCGCTCCCGCACCCGGCCGTGGCGGCGACACGGCGGGGGGCGGGGCTTTTGCCGGAGGGAGCTGTGGAGGGACACACCCACCGGCACACAGGTGGCGGCCCCGGGGCGGGGCGCCGGTGGGGGCGGCCAGGTGCAGGTCGAGGAGCTCGCTGGCCGAAGGGACGGCAACCGGGCCCGCGGCGGAGCCTGGGTCCGGGCCAGGCACCCTGGGGGCGTCTGGGGTGCGGCTGCCTTCCAGGGCCGCCTTCTGGCCGCCTGGCGGGCCGGGCCGGCGGGGAGCGCCTCCTCCGGCGCTCGCGCCGTGGTGGGAGGGGCCTGAGGAGGAGGGGCCTGCAGCGGGGCCCCGGCGCGGGCGGAGCCGGCGGCCACCACTCGCGGGCGAGTAAAGGAGAAGGCGGAGCGGGAGGCAAAAAGCCTACAGCACCCGGTATTCCCAGGCGGTCTCCCATCCAAGTACTAACCAGGCCCGACCCTGCTTAAGCTTCCGAGATCAGACGAGATCGGGCGCGTTCAGGGTGGTATGGCCGTAGACGGGGGCGGGGACGGCGGGCTGCCTCTTGAGGCCCACTTTCGCTGGCGCTTGCGCCTCACCGCCAGCCTGGCGGTCAGCCCGCCCCGGCAGGACCCCGTCGCCCGCCCAGGCAGGGGGAACGGAGGTCTCGGGTACCGGGCGGTGGCGGAGGCGGAGGGTTTGGCCACCCCCTCCCAGCTGAGGGCGGGCGTGACCCAGCGAACCCTTCGGCGCCTGGCGCCCCGCCCAAGATCCCGCCCGTCGCTCACAGGGACATGGCCCCGGAGGCTTCAGGGCCCGGGGCACGCGGTCCCTTGGGCATCGCCCCTGCCCGCCCACGCGGCGCTAGGAGCCGCCCAGCCGCAGCCCGGGCCGGCCCTCCTGCCCGACAGCAGCTTGCCCGAAGCCACTGGGAGCAACCATCGTGTCGCCACGGCCCCTCAGCCCCGGCGAGGCCACCCTTGCCCGCACACCACCCGCCGGGCTCAGTAGCCCGCCCCTGGCGGCCGGCAGGCCCGGGGAAGCGGCCCCGGCCCTCGATCCCGCTCCCGCACCCGGCCGCGGCGGCGACACGGCGGGGGGCGGGGCTTTTGCCGGAGGGAGCTGTGGAGGGACACACCCACCGGCACACAGGTGGCGGCCCCGGGGCGGGGCGCCGGTGGGGGCGGCCAGGTGCAGGTCGAGGGGCTCGCTGGCCGAAGGCACGGCAACCGGGCCCGCGGCGGAGCCTGGGTCCGGGCCAGGCACCCCGGGGGCGTCTGGGGTGCGGCTGCCTTCCAGGGCCGCCTTCTGGCCGCCTGGCGGGCCGGGACGGCGGGGAGCGCCCCCTCCGGCGCGCGCGCCGTGGTGGGAGGGGCCTGAGGAGGCGGGGCTTGCAGCGGGGCCCCGGCGCGGGCGGAGCCGGCGGCCACCGCCCGCGGGCGAGTTAAAGGAGAAGGCGGAGCGGGAGGCAAAAAGCCTACAGCACCCGGTATTCCCAGGCGGTCTCCCATCCAAGTACTAACCAGGCCCGACCCTGCTTAGCTTCCGAGATCAGACGAGATCGGGCGCGTTCAGGGTGGTATGGCCGTACACGGGGGCGGGGACGGCGGGCTGCCTCTTGAGGCCCACTTTCGCTGGCGCTTGCGCCTCACCGCCAGCCTGGCGGTCAGCCCGCCCCGGCAGGACCCCGTCGCCCGCCCAGGCAGGGGGAACGGAGGTCTCGGGTACCGGGCGGTGGCGGAGGCGGAGGGTTTGGCCACCCCCTCCCAGCCGAGGGCGGGCGTGACCCAGCGAACACTTCGGCGCTTGGCGCCCCGCCAAGATCCCGCCCGTCGCTCACAGGGACGTGGCCCCGGAGGCTTCAGGGCCCGGGGCCCGCGGTCCCTTGGGCATCGCCCCTGCCCGCCCACGCGGCGCTAGGCGCCGCCCGGCCGCAGCCCGGGCCGGCCCTCCTGCCCGACAGCAGCTGGCCCGAAGCCACTGGGAGCCACCATCGTGTCGCCACGGCCCCTCAGCCCCGGCGAGGCCACCCTTGCCCGCACACCACCCGCCGAGCTCAGGAACCCGCCCCTGGCGGCCGGCAGGCCCGGGGAAGCGGCCCCTGCCCTGGATCCCGCTCCCGCACCCGGCCGCGGCGGCGACACGGCGGGGGGCGGGGCTTTTGCCGGAGGGAGCTGTGGAGGGACACACCCACCGGCACACAGGTGGCGGCCCCGGGGCGGGGCGCCGGTGGGGGCGGCCAGGTGCAGGTCGAGGGGCTCGCTGGCCGAAGGGACGGCAACCGGGCCCGCGGCGGAGCCTGGGTCCGGGCCAGGCACCCCGGGGGCGTCTGGGGTGCGGCTGCCTTCCAGGGCCGCCTTCTGGCCGCCTGGCGGGCCGGGCCGGCGGGGAGCGCCCCTTCTGGCGCGCGCGCCGTGGTGCGAGGGCCCTGAGGAGGCGGGGCCTGCAGCGGAGCCCCGGCGCGGGCGGAGCCGGCGGCCAGCGCCCGCGGGCGAGTTCAAGGAGAAGGCGGAGCGGGAGGCAAAAAGCCTACAGCACCCGGTATTCACAGGCGGTCTCCCATCCAAGTACTAACCAGGCCCGACCCTGCTTAGCTTCCGAGATCAGACGAGATCGGGCGCGTTCAGGGTGGTATGGCCGTAGACGGGACGGGGACGGCGGGCTGCCTCTTGAGGCCCACTTTCCCTGGCGCTTGCGCCTCACCGCCAGCCTGGCGGTCAGCCCGCCCCGGCAGGACCCCGTCGCCCGCCCAGGCAGGGGGAACGGAGGTCTCGGGTACCGGGCGGTGGCGGAGGCGGAGGGTTTGGCCACCCCCTCCCAGCCGAGGGCGGGCGTGACCCAGCGAACCCTTCGGCGCTTGGCGCCCCGCCCAAGATCCGGCCCGTCGCTCACAGGGACGTGGCCCCGGAGGCTTCAGGGCCCGGGGCCCGCGGTCCCTTGGGCATCGCCCCTGCCCGCCCATGCGGCGCTAGGCGCCGCCCAGCCGCAGCCCGGGCCGGCCCTCCTGCCCGACAGCAGCTGGCCCGAAGCCACTGGGAGCCACCATCGTGTCGCCACGGCCCCTCAGCCCCGACGAGGCCACCCTTGCCCGCACACCACCCGCCGAGCTCAGGAGCCCGCCCCTGGCGGCCGGCAGGCCCGGGGAAGCGGCCCCTGCCCTCGATCCCGCTCCCGCACCCGGCCGCGGCGGCGACACGGCAGGGGGCGGGGCTTTTGCCGGAGGGAGCTGTGGAGGGACACACCCACCGGCACACAGGTGGCGGCCCCGGGGCGGGGCGCCGGTGGGGGCGGCCAGGTGCAGGTCGAGGGGCTCGCTGGCCGAAGGGACGGCAACCGGGCCCGCGGCGGAGCCTGGGTCCGGGCCAGGCACCCCGGGGGCGTCTGGGGTGCGGCTGCCTTCCAGGGCCGCCTTCTGGCCGCCTGGCCGCCCGGGCCGGCGGGGAGCGCCCCCTCCGGCGCTCGCGCCGTGGTGGGAGGGGCCTGAGGAGGAGGGGCCTGCAGCGGGGCCCCGGCGCGGGCGGAGCCGGCGGCCACCGCCCGCGGGAGAGTAAAGGAGAAGGCGGAGCGGGAGGCAAAATGCCTACAGCACCCGGTATTCCCAGGCGTTCTCCCATCCAAGTACTAACCAGGCCCGACCCTGCTTAAGCTTCCGAGATCAGACGAGATCGGGCGCGTTCAGGGTGGTATGGCCGTAGACGGGGGCGGGGACGGCGGGCTGCTTCTTGAGGCCCACTTTCGCTGGCGCTTGCGCCTCACCGCCAGCCTGGCGGTCAGCCCGCCCCGGCTGGACCCCGTCGCCCGCCCAGGCAGGGGGAACGGAGGTCTCGGGTACTGGGCGGTGGCGGAGGCGGAGGGTTTGGCCACCCCCTCCCAGCCGAGGGCGGGCGTGACCCAGCGAACCCTTCGGCGCTTGGCGCCCCGCCCAAGATCCGGCCCGTCGCTCACAGGGACGTGGCCCCGGAGGCTTCAGGGCCCGGGGCCCGCGGTCCCTTGGGCATCGCCCCTGCCCGCCCACGCGGCGCTAGGCGCCGCCCAGCCGCAGCCCGGGCCGTCCCTCCTGCCCGACAGCAGCTGGCCCGAAGCCACTGGGAGCCACCATCGTGTCGCCACGGCCCCTCAGCCCCGGCGAGGCCACCCTTGCCCGCACACCACCCGCCCAGCTCAGGAGCCCGCCCCTGGCGGCCGGCAGGCCCGGGGAAGCGGCCCCTGCCCTCGATCCCGCTCCCGCACCCGGCCGTGGCGGCGACACGGCGGGGGGCGGGGCTTTTGCCGGAGGGAGCTGTGGAGGGACACACCCACCGGCACACAGGTGGCGGCCCCGGGGCGGGGCGCCGGTGGGGGCGGCCAGGTGCAGGTCGAGGGGCTCGCTGGCCGAAGGCACGGCAACCGGGCCCGCGGCGGAGCCTGGGTCCGGGCCAGGCACCCCGGGGGCGTCTGGGGTGCGGCTGCCTTCCAGGGCCGCCTTCTGGCCGCCTGGCGGGCCGGGACGGCGGGGAGCGCCCCCTCCGGCGCGCGCGCCGTGGTGGGAGGGGCCTGAGGAGGCGGGGCTTGCAGCGGGGCCCCGGCGCGGGCGGAGCCGGCGGCCACCGCCCGCGGGCGAGTTAAAGGAGAAGGCGGAGCGGGAGGCAAAAAGCCTACAGCACCCGGTATTCCCAGGCGGTCTCCCATCCAAGTACTAACCAGGCCCGACCCTGCTTAGCTTCCGAGATCAGACGAGATCGGGCGCGTTCAGGGTGGTATGGCCGTACACGGGGGCGGGGACGGCGGGCTGCCTCTTGAGGCCCACTTTCGCTGGCGCTTGCGCCTCACCGCCAGCCTGGCGGTCAGCCCGCCCCGGCAGGACCCCGTCGCCCGCCCAGGCAGGGGGAACGGAGGTCTCGGGTACCGGGCGGTGGCGGAGGCGGAGGGTTTGGCCACCCCCTCCCAGCCGAGGGCGGGCGTGACCCAGCGAACACTTCGGCGCTTGGCGCCCCGCCAAGATCCCGCCCGTCGCTCACAGGGACGTGGCCCCGGAGGCTTCAGGGCCCGGGGCCCGCGGTCCCTTGGGCATCGCCCCTGCCCGCCCACGCGGCGCTAGGCGCCGCCCGGCCGCAGCCCGGGCCGGCCCTCCTGCCCGACAGCAGCTGGCCCGAAGCCACTGGGAGCCACCATCGTGTCGCCACGGCCCCTCAGCCCCGGCGAGGCCACCCTTGCCCGCACACCACCCGCCGAGCTCAGGAACCCGCCCCTGGCGGCCGGCAGGCCCGGGGAAGCGGCCCCTGCCCTGGATCCCGCTCCCGCACCCGGCCGCGGCGGCGACACGGCGGGGGGCGGGGCTTTTGCCGGAGGGAGCTGTGGAGGGACACACCCACCGGCACACAGGTGGCGGCCCCGGGGCGGGGCGCCGGTGGGGGCGGCCAGGTGCAGGTCGAGGGGCTCGCTGGCCGAAGGGACGGC
The DNA here is from genome assembly GCF_059928025.1 of Delphinapterus leucas. Lineage (NCBI taxonomy): Eukaryota > Metazoa > Chordata > Mammalia > Artiodactyla > Monodontidae > Delphinapterus > Delphinapterus leucas. The sequence continues at coordinate 29,157,465 of NC_143147.1, read as the reverse complement.
AACCGGGCCCGCGGCGGAGCCTGGGTCCGGGCCAGGCACCCCGGGGGCGTCTGGGGTGCGGCTGCCTTCCAGGGCCGCCTTCTGGCCGCCTGGCGGGCCGGGCCGGCGGGGAGCGCCCCTTCTGGCGCGCGCGCCGTGGTGCGAGGGCCCTGAGGAGGCGGGGCCTGCAGCGGAGCCCCGGCGCGGGCGGAGCCGGCGGCCAGCGCCCGCGGGCGAGTTCAAGGAGAAGGCGGAGCGGGAGGCAAAAAGCCTACAGCACCCGGTATTCACAGGCGGTCTCCCATCCAAGTACTAACCAGGCCCGACCCTGCTTAGCTTCCGAGATCAGACGAGATCGGGCGCGTTCAGGGTGGTATGGCCGTAGACGGGACGGGGACGGCGGGCTGCCTCTTGAGGCCCACTTTCGCTGGCGCTTGCGCCTCACCGCCAGCCTGGCGGTCAGCCCGCCCCGGCAGGACCCCGTCGCCCGCCCAGGCAGGGGGAACGGAGGTCTCGGGTACCGGGCGGTGGCGGAGGCGGAGGGTTTGGCCACCCCCTCCCAGCCGAGGGCGGGCGTGACCCAGCGAACCCTTCGGCGCTTGGCGCCCCGCCCAAGATCCGGCCCGTCGCTCACAGGGACGTGGCCCCGGAGGCTTCAGGGCCCGGGGCCCGCGGTCCCTTGGGCATCGCCCCTGCCCGACCACGCGGCGCTAGGCGCCGCCCGGCCGCATCCCGGGCCGGCCCTCCTGCCCGACAGCAGCTGGCCCGAAGCCACTGGGAGCCACCATCGTGTCGCCACGGCCCCACAGCCCCGGCGAGGCCACCCTTGCCCGCACACCACCCGCCGAGCTCAGGAGCCCGCCCCTGGCGGCCGGCAGGCCCGGGGAAGCGGCCCCTGCCCTCGATCCCGCTCCCGCACCCGGCCGCGGCGGCGACACGGCGGGGGCGGGGCTTTTGCCGGAGGGAGCTGTGGAGGGACACACCCACCGGCACACAGGTGGCGGCCCCGGGGCGGGGCGCCGGAGGGGGCGGCCAGGTGCAGGTCGACGGGCTCGCTGGCCGAAGGCACGGCACCCGGGCCCGCGGCGGAGCCTGGGTCCGGGCCAGGCACCCCGGGGGCGTCTGGGGTGCGGCTGCCTTCCAGGGCCGCCTTCTGGCCCCCTGGCGGGCCAGGCCGGCGGGGAGCGCCCCCTCCGGCGCGCGCGCCGTGGTGGGAGGGGCCTGAGGAGGCGGGGCCTGCAGCGGGGCCCCGGCGCGGGCGGAGCCGGCGGCCACCGCCCGCGGGCGAGTTAAAGGAGAAGGCGGAGCGGGAGGCAAAAAGCCTACAGCACCCCGTATTCCCAGGCGGTCTCCCATCCAAGTACTAACCAGGCCCGACCCTGCTTAGCTTCCGAGATCAGACGAGATCGGGCGCGTTCAGGGTGGTATGGCCGTAGACGGGACGGGGACGGCGGGCTGCCTCTTGAGGCCCACTTTCGCTGGCGCTTGCGCCTCACCGCCAGCCTGGCGGTCAGCCCGCCCCGGCAGGACCCCGTCGCCCGCCCAGGCAGGGGGAACGGAGGTCTCGGGTACCGGGCGGTGGCGGAGGCGGAGGATTTGGCCACCCCCTCCCAGCCGAGGGCGGGCGTGACCCAGCGAACCCTTCGGCGCTTGGCGCCCCGCCCAAGATCCGGCCCGTCGCTCACAGGGACGTGGCCCCGTAGGCTTCAGGGGCCGGGGCCCGCGGTCCCTTGGGCATCGCCCCTGACCGCCCACGCGGCGCTAGGCGCCGCCCGGCCGCAGCCCGGGCCGGCCCTCCTGCCCGACAGCAGCTGGCCCGAAGCCACTGGGAGCCACCATCGTGTCGCCACGGCCCCTCAGCCCCGGCGAGGCCACCCTTGCCCGCACACCACCCGCCGAGCTCAGGAGCCCGCCCCTGGCGGCCGGCAGGCCCGGGGAAGCGGCCCCTGCCCTCGATCCCGCTCCCGCACCCGGCCGCGGCGGCGACACGGCGGGGGCGGGGCTTTTGCCGGAGGGAGCTGTGGAGGGACACACCCACCGGCACACAGGTGGCGGCCCCGGGGCGGGGCGCCGGTGGGGGCGGCCAGGTGCAGGTCGAGGGGCTCGCTGGCCGAAGGGACGGCAACCGGGCCCGCGGCGGAGCCTGGGTCCGGGCCAGGCACCCCGGGGGCGTCTGGGGTGCGGCTGCCTTCCAGGGCCGCCTTCTGGCCGCCTGGCGGGCCGGGCCGGCGGGGAGCGCCCCCTCCGGCGCGCGCGCCGTGGTGGGAGGGGCCTGAGGAGGCGGGGCCTGCAGCGGGGCCCCGGCGCGGGCGGAGCCGGCGGCCACCACCCGCGGGCGAGTTAAAGGAGAAGGCGGAGCGGGAGGCAAAATGCCTACAGCACCCGGTATTCCCAGGCGGTCTCCCATCCAAGTACTAACCAGACCCGACCCTGCTTAAGCTTCCGAGATCAGACGAGATCGGGCGCGTTCAGGGTGGTATGGCCGTAGACGGGACGGGGACGGCGGGCTGCCTCTTGAGGCCCACTTTCGCTGGCGCTTGCGCCTCACCGCCAGCCTGGCGGTCAGCCCGCCCCGGCAGGACCCCGTCGCCCGCCCAGGCAGGGGGAACGGAGGTCTCGGGTACCGGGCGGTGGCGGAGGCGGAGGGTTTGGCCACCCCCTCCCAGCCGAGGGCAGGCGTGACCCAGCGAACCCTTCGGCGCTTGGCGCCCCGCCCTAGATCCGGCCCGTCGCTCACAGGGACGTGGCCCCGGAGGCTTCAGGGCCCGGGGCCCGCGGTGCCTTGGGCATCGCCCCTGCCCGCCCACGCGGCGCTAGGCGCCGCCCAGCCGCAGCCCGGGCCGGCCCTCCTGCCCGACAGCAGCTGGCCCGAAGCCACTGGGAGCCACCATCGTGTCGCCACGGCCCCTCAGCCCCGGCGAGGCCACCCTTGCCCGCACACCACCCGCCGAGCTCAGGAGCCCGCCCCTGGCGGCCGGCAGGCCCGGGGAAGCGGCCCCTGCCCTCGATCCCGCTCCCGCACCCGGCCGCGGCGGCGACACGGCGGGGGCGGGGCTTTTGCCGGAGGGAGCTGTGAGGGACACACCCACCGGCACACAGGTGGCGGCCCCGGGGCGGGGCGCCGGTGGGGGCGGCCAGGTGCAGGTCGAGGGGCTCACTGGCCGAAGGGACGGCAACCGGGCCCGCGGCGGAGCCTGGGTCCGGGCCAGGCACCCCGGGGGCGTCTGGGGTGCGGCTGCCTTCCAGGGCCGCCTTCTGGTCGCCTGGCGGGCCGGGCCGGCGGGGAGCGCCCCCTCCGGCGCGCGCGCCGTGGTGGGAGGGGCCTGAGGAGGCGGGGCCTGCAGCGGGGCCCCGGCGCGGGCGGAGCCGGCGGCCACCGCCCGCGGGCGAGTTAAAGGAGAAGGCGGAGCGGGAGGCAAAAAGCCTACAGCACCCGGTATTCCCAGGCGGTCTCCCATCCAAGTACTAACCAGGCCCGACCCTGCTTAGCTTCCGAGATCAGACGAGATCGGGCGCGTCCAGGGTGGTATGGCCGTAGACGGGGGCGGGGACGGCGGGCTGCCTCTTGAGGCCCACTTTCGCTGGCGCTTGCGCCTCACCGCCAGCCTGGCGGTCAGCCCGCCCCGGCAGGACCCCGTCGCCCGCCCAGGCAGGGGGAACGGAGGTCTCGGGTACCGGGCGGTGGCGGAGGCGGAGGGTTTGGCCACCCCCTCCCAGCCGAGGGCGGGCGTGACCCAGCGAACCCTTCGGCGCTTGGCGCCCCGCCCAAGATCCGGCCCGTCGCTCACAGGGACGTGGCCCCGGAGGCTTCAGGGCCCGGGGCCCGCGGTGCCTTGGGCATCGCCCCTGCCCGCCCACGCGGCGCTAGGCGCCGCCCAGCCGCAGCCCGGGCCGGCCCTCCTGCCCGACAGCAGCTGGCCCGAAGCCACTGGGAGCCACCATCGTGTCGCCACGGCCCCTCAGCCCCGGCGAGGCCACCCTTGCCCGCACACCACCCGCCGAGCTCAGGAGCCCGCCCCTGGCGGCCGGCAGGCCCGGGGAAGCGGCCCCTGCCCTCGATCCCGCTCCCGCACCCGGCCGCGGCGGCGACACGGCGGGGGGCGGGGCTTTTGCCGGAGGGAGCTGTGGAGGGACACACCCACCGGCACACAGGTGGCGGCCCCGGGGCGGGGCGCCGGTGGGGGCGGCCAGGTGCAGGTCGAGGGGCTCGCTGGCCGAAGGGACGGCAACCGGGCCCGCGGCGGAGCCTGGGTCCGGGCCAGGCACCCCGGGGTCGTCTGGGGTGCGGCTGCCTTCCAGGGCCGCCTTCTGGCCGCCTGGCGGGCCGGGCCGGCGGGGAGCGCCCCCTCCGGCGCGCGCGCCGTGGTGGGAGGGGCCTGAGGAGGCGGGGCCTGCAGCGGGGCCCCGGCGCGGGCGGAGCCGGCGGCCACCGCCCGCGGGCGAGTTAAAGGAGAAGGCGGAGCGGGAGGCAAAAAGCCTACAGCACCCGGTATTCCCAGGCGGTCTCCCATCCAAGTACTAACCAGGCCCGACCCTGCTTAGCTTCCGAGATCAGACGAGATCGGGCGCGTTCAGGGTGGTATGGCCGTAGACGGGGGCGGGGACGGCGGGCTGCCTCTTGAGGCCCACTTTCGCTGGCGCTTGCGCCTCATCGCCAGCCTGGCGGTCAGCCCGCCCCGGCAGGACCCCGTCGCCCGCCCAGGCAGGGGGAACGGAGGTCTCGGGTACCGGGCGGTGGCGGAGGCGGAGGGTTTGGCCACCCCCTCCCAGCCGAGGGCGGGCGTGACCCAGCGAACCCTTCGGCGCTTGGCGCCCCGCCCAAGATCCGGCCCGTCGCTCACAGGGACGTGGCCCCGGAGGCTTCAGGGCCCGGGGCCCGCGGTCCCTTGGGCATCGCCCCTGCCCGCCCACGCGGCGCTAGGCGCCGCCCAGCCGCAGCCCGGGCCGGCCCTCCTGCCCGACAGCAGCTGGCCCGAAGCCACTGGGAGCCACCATCGTGTCGCCACGGCCCCTCAGCCCCGGCGAGGCCACCCTTGCCCACACACCACCCGCCGAGCTCAGGAGCCCGCCCCTGGCGGCCGGCAGGCCCGGGGAAGCGGCCCCTGCCCTCGATCCCGCTCCCGCACCCGGCCGCGGCGGCGACACGGCGGGGGGCGGGGCTTTTGCCGGAGGGAGCTGTGGAGGGACACACCCACCGGCACACAGGTGGCGGCCCCGGGGCGGGGCGCCGGTGGGGGCGGCCAGGTGCAGGTCGAGGGGCTCGCTGGCCGAAGGGACGGCAACCGGGCCCGCGGCGGAGCCTGGGTCCGGGCCAGGCACCCCGGGGTCGTCTGGGGTGCGGCTGCCTTCCAGGGCCGCCTTCTGGCCGCCTGGCGGGCCGGGCCGGCGGGGAGCGCCCCCTCCGGCGCGCGCGCCGTGGTGGGAGGGGCCTGAGGAGGCGGGGCCTGCAGCGGGGCCCCGGCGCGGGCGGAGCCGGCGGCCACCGCCCGCGGGCGAGTTAAAGGAGAAGGCGGAGCGGGAGGCAAAAAGCCTACAGCACCCGGTATTCCCAGGCGGTCTCCCATCCAAGTACTAACCAGGCCCGACCCTGCTTAGCTTCCGAGATCAGACGAGATCGGGCGCGTTCAGGGTGGTATGGCCGTAGACGGGGGCGGGGACGGCGGGCTGCCTCTTGAGGCCCACTTTCGCTGGCGCTTGCGCCTCACCGCCAGCCTGGCGGTCAGCCCGCCCCGGCAGGACCCCGTCGCCCGCCCAGGCAGGGGGAACGGAGGTCTCGGGTACCGGGCGGTGGCGGAGGCGGAGGGTTTGGCCACCCCCTCCCAGCCGAGGGCGGGCGTGACCCAGCGAACCCTTCGGCGCTTGGCGCCCCGCCCAAGATCCGGCCCGTCGCTCACAGGGACGTGGCCCCGGAGGCTTCAGGGCCCGGGGCCCGCGGTCCCTTGGGCATCGCCCCTGCCCGCCCACGCGGCGCTAGGCGCCGCCCAGCCGCAGCCCGGGCCGGCCCTCCTGCCCGACAGCAGCTGGCCCGAAGCCACTGGGAGCCACCATCGTGTCGCCACGGCCCCTCAGCCCCGGCGAGGCCACCCTTGCCCGCACACCACCCGCCGGGCTCAGGAGCCCGCCCCTGGCGGCCGGCAGGCCCGGGGAAGCGGCCCCTGCCCTCGATCCCGCTCCCGCACCCGGCCGCGGCGGCGACACAGCGGGGGGCGGGGCTTTTGCCGGAGGGGGCTGTGGAGGGACACACCCACCGGCACACAGGTGGCGGCCCCGGGGCGGGGCGCCGGTGGGGGCGGCCAGGTGCAGGTCGAGGGGCTCGCTGGCCGAAGGGACGGCAACCGGGCCCGCGGCGGAGCCTGGGTCCGGGCCAGGCACCCCGGGGGCGTCTGGGGTGCGGCTGCCTTCCAGGGCCGCCTTCTGGTCGCCTGGCGGGCCGGGCCGGCGGGGAGCGCCCCCTCCGGCGCGCGCGCCGTGGTGGGAGGGGCCTGAGGAGGCGGGGCCTGCAGCGGGGCCCCGGCGCGGGCGGAGCCGGCGGCCACCACCCGCGGGCGAGTTAAAGGAGAAGGCGGAGCGGGAGGCAAAAAGCCTACAGCACCCGGTATTCCCAGGCGGTCTCCCATCCAAGTACTAACCAGGCCCGACCCTGCTTAGCTTCCGAGATCAGACGAGATCGGGCGCGTTCAGGGTGGTATGGCCGTAGACGGGGGCGGGGACGGCGGGCTGCCTCGTGAGGCCCACTTTCGCTGGCGCTTGCGCCTCACCGCCAGCCTGGCGGTCAGCCCGCCCCGGCAGGACCCCGTCGCCCGCCCAGGCAGGGGGAACGGAGGTCTCGGGTACCGGGCGGTGGCGGAGGCGGAGGGTTTGGCCACCCCCTCCCAGCCGAGGTCGGGCGTGACCCAGCGAACCCTTCGGCGCTTGGCGCCCCGCCCAAGATCCGGCCCGTCGCTCACAGGGACGTGGCCCCGGAGGCTTCAGGGCCCGGGGCCCGCGGTGCCTTGGGCATCGCCCCTGCCCGCCCACGCGGCGCTAGGCGCCGCCCAGCCGCAGCCCGGGCCGGCCCTCCTGCCCGACAGCAGCTGGCCCGAAGCCACTGGGAGCCACCATCGTGTCGCCACGGCCCCTCAGCCCCGGCGAGGCCACCCTTGCCCGCACACCACCCGCCGAGCTCAGGAGCCCGCCCCTGGCGGCCGGCAGGCCCGGGGAAGCGGCCCCTGCCCTCGATCCCGCTCCCGCACCCGGCCGCGGCGGCGACACGGCGGGGGGCGGGGCTTTTGCCGGAGGGAGCTGTGGAGGGACACACCCACCGGCACACAGGTGGCGGCCCCGGGGCGGGGCGCCGGTGGGGGCGGCCAGGTGCAGGTCGAGGGGCTCGCTGGCCGAAGGGACGGCAACCGGGCCCGCGGCGGAGCCTGGGTCCGGGCCAGGCACCCCGGGGTCGTCTGGGGTGCGGCTGCCTTCCAGGGCCGCCTTCTGGCCGCCTGGCGGGCCGGGCCGGCGGGGAGCGCCCCCTCCGGCGCGCGCGCCGTGGTGGGAGGGGCCTGAGGAGGCGGGGCCTGCAGCGGGGCCCCGGCGCGGGCGGAGCCGGCGGCCACCGCCCGCGGGCGAGTTAAAGGAGAAGGCGGAGCGGGAGGCAAAAAGCCTACAACACCCGGTATTCCCAGGCGGTCTCCCATCCAAGTACTAACCAGGCCCGACCCTGCTTAGCTTCCGAGATCAGACGAGATCGGGCGCGTTCAGGGTGGTATGGCCGTACACGGGGGCGGGGACGGCGGGCTGCCTCTTGAGGCCCACTTTCGCTGGCGCTTGCGCCTCACCGCCAGCCTGGCGGTCAGCCCGCCCCGGCAGGACCCCTTCGCCCGCCCAGGCAGGGGGAACGGAGGTCTCGGGTACCGGGCGTTGGCGGAGGCGGAGGGTTTGGCCACCCCCTCCCAGCCGAGGGCGGGCGTGACCCAGCGAACCCTTCGGCGCTTGGCGCCCCGCCCAAGATCCGGCCCGTCGCTCACAGGGACGTGGCCCCGGAGGCTTCAGGGCCCGGGGCCCGCGGTCCCTTGGGCATCGCCCCTGCCCGCCCACGCGGCGCTAGGCGCCGCCCAGCCGCAGCCCGGGCCGGCCCTCCTGCCCGACAGCAGCTGGCCCGAAGCCACTGGGAGCCACCATCGTGTCGCCACGGCCCCTCAGCTCCGGCGAGGCCACCCTTGCCCGCACACCACCCGCCGAGCTCAGGAGCCCGCCCCTGGCGGCCGGCAGGCCCGGGAAAGCGGCCCCTGCCCTCGATCCCGCTCCCGCACCCGGCCGCGGCGGCGACACGGCGGGGGGCGGGGCTTTTGCCGGAGGGAGCTGTGGAGGGACACACCCACCGGCACACAGGTGGCGGCCCCGGGGCGGGGCGCCGGTGGGGGCGGCCAGGTGCAGGTCGAGGGGCTCGCTGGCCGAAGGGACGGCAACCGGGCCCACGGCGGAGCCTGGGTCCGGGCCAGGCACCCCGGGGTCGTCTGGGGTGCGGCTGACTTCCAGGGCCGCCTTCTGGCCGCCTGGCGGGCCGGGCCGGCGGGGAGCGCCCCCTCCGGCGCGCGCGCCGTGGTGGGAGGGGCCTGAGGAGGCGGGGCCTGCAGCGGGGCCCCGGCGCGGGCGGAGCCGGCGGCCACCGCCCGCGGGCGAGTTAAAGGAGAAGGCGGAGCGGGAGGCAAAAAGCCTACAGCACCCGGTATTCCCAGGCGGTCTCCCATCCAAGTACTAACCAGGCCCGACCCTGCTTAGCTTCCGAGATCAGACGAGATCGGGCGCGTCCAGGGTGGTATGGCCGTAGACGGGGGCGGGGACGGCGGGCTGCCTCTTGAGGCCCACTTTCGCTGGCGCTTGCGCCTCACCGCCAGCCTGGCGGTCAGCCCGCCCCGGCAGGACCCCGTCGCCCGCCCAGGCAGGGGGAACGGAGGTCTCGGGTACCGGGCGGTGGCGGAGGCGGAGGGTTTGGCCACCCCCTCCCAGCCGAGGGCGGGCGTGACCCAGCGAACCCTTCGGCGCTTGGCGCCCCGCCCAAGATCCGGCCCGTCGCTCACAGGGACGTGGCCCCGGAGGCTTCAGGGCCCGGGGCCCGCGGTCCCTTGGGCATCGCCCCTGCCCGCCCACGCGGCGCTAGGCGCCGCCCAGCCGCAGCCCGGGCCGGCCCTCCTGCCCGACAGCAGCTGGCCCGAAGCCACTGGGAGCCACCATCGTGTCGCCACGGCCCCTCAGCCCCGGCGAGGCCACCCTTGCCCGCACACCACCCGCCGAGCTCAGGAGCCCGCCCCTGGCGGCCGGCAGGCCCGGGGAAGCGGCCCCTGCCCTCGATCCCGCTCCCGCACCCGGCCGCGGCGGTGACACGGCTGGGGGCGGGGCTTTTGCCGGAGGGAGCTGTGGAGGGACACACCCACCGGCACACAGGTGGCGGCCGCGGGGCGGGGCGCCGGTGGGGGCGGCCAGGTGCAGGTCGAGGGGCTCGGTGGCCGAAGGGACGCTAACCGGGCCCGCGGCGGAGCCTGGGTCCGGGCCAGGCACCCCGGGGGCGTCTGGGGTGCGGCTGCCTTCCAGGGCCGCCTTCTGGTCGCCTGGCGGGCCGGGCCGGCGGGGAGCGCCCCCTCCGGCGCGCGCGCCGTGGTGGGAGGGGCCTGAGGAGGCGGGGCCTGCAGCGGGGCAACGGCGCGGGCGGAGCCGGCGGCCACCGCCCGCGGGCGAGTTAAAGGAGAAGGCGGAGCGGGAGGCAAAAAGCCTACAGCACCCGGTATTCCCAGGCGGTCTCCCATCCAAGTACTAACCAGGCCCGACCCTGCTTAGCTTCCGAGATCAGACGAGATCGGGCGCGTCCAGGGTGGTATGGCCGTAGACGGGGGCGGGGACGGCGGGCTGCCTCTTGAGGCCCACTTTCGCTGGCGCTTGCGCCTCACCGCCAGCCTGGCGGTCAGCCCGCCCCGGCAGGACCCCGTCGCCCGCCCAGGCAGGGGGAACGGAGGTCTCGGGTACCGGGCGGTGGCGGAGGCGGAGGGTTTGGCCACCCCCTCCCAGCCGAGGGCGGGCGTGACCCAGCGAACCCTTCGGCGCTTGGCGCCCCGCCCAAGATCCGGCCCGTCGCTCACAGGGACGTGGCCCCGGAGGCTTCAGGGCCCGGGGCCCGCGATGCCTTGGGCATCGCCCCTGCCCGCCCACGCGGCACTAGGCGCCGCCCAGCCGCAGCCCGGGCCGGCCCTCCTGCCCGACAGCAGCTGGCCTGAAGCCACTGGGAGCCACCATCGTGTCGCCACGGCCCCTCAGCCCCGGCGAGGCCACCCTTGCCCGCACACCACCCGCCGAGCTCAGGAGCCCGCCCCTGGCGGCCGGCAGGCCCGGGGAAGCGGCCCCTGCCCTCGATCCCGCTCCCGCACCCGGCCGCGGCGGCGACACGGCGGGGGGCGGGGCTTTTGCCGGAGGGAGCTGTGGAGGGACACACCCACCGGCACACAGGTGGCGGCCCCGGGGCGGGGCGCCGGTGGGGGCGGCCAGGTGCAGGTCGAGGGGCTCGCTGGCCGAAGGGACGGCAACCGGGCCCGCGGCGGAGCCTGGGTCCGGGCCAGGCACCCCGGGGTCGTCTGGGGTGCGGCTGCCTTCCAGGGCCGCCTTCTGGCCGCCTGGCGGGCCGGGCCGGCGGGGAGCGCCCCCTCCGGCGCGCGCGCCGTGGTGGGAGGGGCCTGAGGAGGCGGGGCCTGCAGCGGGGCCCCGGCGCGGGCGGAGCCGGCGGCCACCGCCCGCGGGCGAGTTAAAGGAGAAGGCGGAGCGGGAGGCAAAAAGCCTACAGCACCCGGTATTCCCAGGCGGTCTCCCATCCAAGTACTAACCAGGCCCGACCCTGCTTAGCTTCCGAGATCAGACGAGATCGGGCGCGTCCAGGGTGGTATGGCCGTAGACGGGGGCGGGGACGGCGGGCTGCCTCTTGAGGCCCACTTTCGCTGGCGCTTGCGCCTCACCGCCAGCCTGGCGGTCAGCCCGCCCCGGCAGGACCCCTTCGCCCGCCCAGGCAGGGGGAACGGAGGTCTCGGGTACCGGGCGGTGGCGGAGGCGGAGGGTTTGGCCACCCCCTCCCAGCCGAGGGCGGGCGTGACCCAGCGAACCCTTCGGCGCTTGGCGCCCCGCCCAAGATCCGGCCCGTCGCTCACAGGGACGTGGCCCCGGAGGCTTCAGGGCCCGGGGCCCGCGGTCCCTTGGGCATCGCCCCTGCCCGCCCACGCGGCGCTAGGCGCCGCCCAGCCGCAGCCCGGGCCGGCCCTCCTGCCCGACAGCAGCTGGCCCGAAGCCACTGGGAGCCACCATCGTGTCGCCACGGCCCCTCAGCTCCGGCGAGGCCACCCTTGCCCGCACACCACCCGCCGAGCTCAAGAGCCCGCCCCTGGCGTCCGGCAGGCCCGGGGAAGCGGCCCCTGCCCTCGATCCCGCTCCCGCACCCGGCAGCGGCGGCGACACGGCGGGGGGCGGGGCTTTTGCCGGAGGGAGCTGTGGAGGGACACACCCACCGGCACACAGGTGGCGGCCCCGGGGCGGGGCGCCGGTGGGGGCGGCCAGGTGCAGGTCGAGGGGCTCGCTGGCCGAAGGGACGGCAACCAGGCCCGCGGCGGAGCCTGGGTCCGGGCCAGGCACCCCGGGGTCGTCTGGGGTGCGGCTGCCTTCCAGGGCCGCCTTCTGGCCGCCTGGCGGGCCGGGCCGGCGGGGAGCGCCCCCTCCGGCGCGCGCGCCGTGGTGGGAGGGGCCTGAGGAGGCGGGGCCTGCAGCGGGGCCCCGGCGCGGGCGGAGCCGGCGGCCACCGCCCGCGGGCGAGTTAAAGGAGAAAGCGGAGCGGGAGGCAAAAAGCCTACAGCACCAGGTATTCCCAGGCGGTCTCCCATCCAAGTACTAACCAGGCCCGACCCTGCTTAGCTTCCGAGATCAGACGAGATCGGGCGCGTTCAGGGTAGTATGGCCGTAGACGGGGGCGGGGACGGCGGGCTGCCTCTTGAGGCCCACTTTCGCTGGCGCTTGCGCCTCACCGCCAGCCTGGCGGTCAGCCCGCCCCGGCAGGAACCCGTCGCCCGCCCAGGCAGGGGGAACGGAGGTCTCGGGTACCGGGCGGTGGCGGAGGCGGAGGGTTTGCCCACCCCCTCCCAGCCGAGGGCGGGCGTGACCCAGCGAACCCTTCGGCGCTTGGCGCCCCGCCAAGATCCCGCCCGTCGCTCACAGGGACGTGGCCCCGGAGGCTTCAGTGCCCGGGGCCCGCGGTCCCTTGGGCATCGCCCCTGCCCGCCCACGTGGCGCTAGGCGCCGCCCAGCCGCAACCCGGGCCGGCCTTCCTGCCCGACAGCAGCTGGCCCGAAGCCACTGGGAGCCACCATCGTGTCGCCACGGCCCCTCAGCCCCGGCGAGGCCACCCTTGCCCGCACACCACCTGCCGGGCTCAGGAGCCCGCCCCTGGCGGCCGGCAGGCCCGGGGAAGCGGCCCCTGCCCTCGATCCCGCTCCCGCACCCGGCCGCGGCGGCGACACGGCGGGGGGCGAGGCTTTTGCCGGGGGGAGCTGTGGAGGGACACACCCACCGGCACACAGGTGGAGGCACCGGGGCGGGGCGCCGGTGGGGGCGGCCAGGTGCAGGTCGAGGGGCTCGCTGGCGGAAGGCACGGCAATCGGGCCCGCGGCGGAGCCTGGGTCCGGGCCAGGCACCCCGGGGGCGTCTGGGGTGCGGCTGCCTTCCAGGGCCGCCTTCTGGCCGCCTGGCGGGCCGGGCCGGCGGGGAGCGCCCCCTCCGGCGCGCGCGCCGTGGTGGGAGGGGCCTGAGGAGGCGGGGCCTGCAGCGGGGCCCCGGCGCGGGCGGAGCCGGCGGCCACCGCCCGCGGGCGAGTTAAAGGAGAAGGCGGAGCGGGAGGCAAAAAGCCTACAGCACCCGGTATTCCCAGGCGGTCTCCCATCCAAGTACTAACCAGGCCCGACCCTGCTTAGCTTCCGAGATCAGACGAGATCGGGCGCGTTCAGGGTAGTATGGCCGTAGACGGGGGCGGGGACGGCGGGCTGCCTCTTGAGGCCCACTTTCGCTGGCGCTTGCGCCTCACCGCCAGCCTGGCGGTCAGCCCGCCCCGGCAGGACCCCGTCGCCCGCCCAGGCAGGGGGAACGGAGGTCTCGGGTACCGGGCGGTGGCGGAGGCGGAGGGTTTGGCCACCCCCTCCCAGCCGAGGGCGGGCGTGACCCAGCGAATCCTTCGGCGCTTGGCGCCCCGCCAAGATCCCGCCCGTCGCTCACAGGGACGTGGCCCCGGAGGCTTCAGTGCCCGGGGCCCGCGGTCCCTTGGGCATCGCCCCTGCCCGCCCACGCGGCGCTAGGCGCCGCCCAGCCGCAGCCCGGGCCGGCCCTCCTGCCAGACAGCAGCTGGCCCGAAGCCACTGGGAGCCACCATCGTGTCGCCACGGCCCCTCAGCCCCGGCGAGGCCACCCTTGCCCGCACACCACCCGCCGAGCTCAGGAGCCCGCCCCTGGCGGCCGGCAGGCCCGGGGAAGCGGCCCCTGCCCTCGATCCCGCTCCCGCACCCGGCCGCGGCGGCGACACGGCGGGGGGCGGGGCTTTTGCCGGAGGGAGCTGTGGAGGGACACACCCACCGGCACACAGGTGGCGGCCCCGGGGCGGGGCGCCGGTGGGGGCGGCCAGGTGCAGGTCGAGGGGCTCGCTGGCCGAAGGGACGGCAACCGGGCCCGCGGCGGAGCCTGGGTCCGGGCCAGGCACCCCGGGGGCGTCTGGGGTGCGGCTGCCTTCCAGGGCCGCCTTCTGGCCGCCAGGCGGGCCGGGCCGGCGGGGAGCGCACCCTCCGGCGCGCGCGCCGTGGTGGGAGGGGCCTGAGGAGGCGGGGCCTGCAGCGGGGGCCCGGCGCGGGCGGAGCCGGCGGCCACCGCCCGCGGGCGAGTTAAAGGAGAAGGCGGAGCGGGAGGCAAAATGCCTACAACACCCGGTATTCCCAGGCGGTCTCCCATCCAAGTACTAACCAGGCCCGACCCTGCTTAGCTTCCGAGATCAGACGAGATCGGGCGCGTTCAGGGTGGTATGGCCGTAGACGGGACGGGGACGGCGGGCTGCCTCTTGAGGCCCACTTTCGCTGGCGCTTGCGCCTCACCGCCAGCCTGGCGGTCAGCCCGCCCCGGCAGGACCCCGTCGCCCGCCCAGGCAGGGGGAACGGAGGTCTCGGGTACCGGGCGGTGGCGGAGGCGGAGGGTTTGGCCACCCCCTCCCAGCCGAGGGCGGGCGTGACCCAGCGAACCCTTCGGCGCTTGGCGCCCCGCCCAAGTTCCGGCCCGTCGCTCACAGGGACGTGGCCCCGGAGGCTTCAGGGCCCGGGGTCCGCGGTCCCTTGGGCATCGCCCCTGCCCGACCACGCGGCGCTAGGCGCCGCCCGGCCGCATCCCGGGCCGGCCCTCCTGCCCGACAGCAGCTGGCCCGAAGCCACTGGGAGCCACCATCGTGTCGCCACGGCCCCACAGCCCCGGCGAGGCCACCCTTGCCCGCACACCACCCGCCGAGCTCAGGAGCCCGCCCCTGGCGGCCGGCAGGCCCGGGGAAGCGGCCCCTGCCCTCGATCCCGCTCCCGCACACGGCCGCGGCGGCGACACGGCGGGGGCTGGGCTTTTGCCAGAGAGAGCTGTGGAGGGACACACCCACCGGCACACAGGTGGCGGCCCCGGGGCGGGGCGCCGGTGGGGGCGGCCAGGTGCAGGTCGACGGGCTCGCTGGCCGAAGGCACGGCAACCGGGCCCGCGGCGGAGCCTGGGTCCGGGCCAGGCACCCCGGGGGCGTCTGGGGTGCGGCTGCCTTCCAGGGCCGCCTTCTGGCCCCCTGGCGGGCCGGGCCGGCGGGGAGCGCCCCCTCCGGCGCGCGCGCCGTGGTGGGAGGGGACTGAGGAGGCGGGGCCTGCAGCGGGGCCCCGGCGCGGGCGGAGCCGGCGGCCACCGCCCGAGGGCGAGTTAAAGGAGAAGGCGGAGCGGGAGGCAAAAAGCCTACAGCACCCGGTATTCCCAGGCGGTCTCCCATCCAAGTACTAACCAGGCCCGACCCTGCTTAGCTTCCGAGATCAGACGAGATCGGGCGCGTTCAGGGTGGTATGGCCGTAGACGGGACGGGGACGGCGGGCTGCCTCTTGAGGCCCACTTTCGCTGGCGCTTGCGCCTCACAGCCAGCCTGGCGGTCAGCCCGCCCCGGCAGGACCCCGTCGCCCGCCCAGGCAGGGGGAACGGAGGTCTCGGGTACCGGGCGGTGGCGGAGGCGGAGGGTTTGGCCACCCCCTCCCAGCCGAGGGCGGGCGTGACCCAGCGAACCCTTCGGCGCTTGGCGCCCCGCCCAAGATCCGGCCCGTCGCTCACAGGGACGTGGCCCCGGAGGCTTCAGGGCCCGGGGCCCGCGGTCCCTTGGGCATCGCCCCTGCCCGCCCACGCGGCGCTAGGCGCCGCCCAGCCGCAGCCCGGGGCGGCCCTCCTGCCCGACAGCAGCTGGCCCGAAACCACTGGGAGCCACCATCGTGTCGCCACGGCCCCTCAGCCCCGGCGAGGCCACCCTTGCCCGCACACCACCCGCCGAGCTCAGGAGCCCGCCCCTGGCGGCCGGCAGGCCCGGGGAAGAGGCCCCTGCCCTCGATCCCGCTCCCGCACCCGGCCGCGGCGGCGACACGGCGGGGGGCGGGGCTTTTGCCGGAGGGAGCTGTGGAGGGACACACCCACCGGCACACAGGTGGCGGCCCCGGGGCGGGGCCCCGGAGGGGGCGGCCAGGTGCAGGTCGAGGGGCTCGCTGGCCGAAGGGACGGCAACCGGGCCCGCGGCGGAGCCTGGGTCCGGGCCAGGCACCCTGGGGGCGTCTGGGGTGCGGCTGCCTTCCAGGGCCGCCTTCTGGCCGCCTGGCGGGCCGGGCCGGCGGGGAGCGCCCCCTCCGGCGCGTGCGCCGTGGTGGGAGGGGCCTGAGGAGGAGGGGCCTGCAGCGGGGCCCCGGCGCGGGCGGAGCCGGCGGCCACCGCCCGCGGGCGAGTAAAGGAGAAGGCGGAGCGGGAGGCAAAAAGCCTACAGCACCCGGTATTCCCAGGCGGTCTCCCATCCAAGTACTAACCAGGCCCGACCCTGCTTAGCTTCCGAGATCAGACGAGATCGGGCGCGTTCAGGGTGGTATGGCCGTAGACGGGGGCGGGGACGGCGGGCTGCCTCTTGAGGCCCACTTTCGCTGGCGCTTGCGCCTCACCGCCAGCCTGGCGGTCAGCCCGCCCCGGCAGGACCACGTCGCCCGCCCAGGCAGGGGGAACGGAGGTCTCGGGTACCGGGCGGTGGCGGAGGCGGAGGGTTTGGCCACCCCCTCCCAGCCGAGGGCGGGCGTGACCCAGCGAACCCTTCGGCGCTTGGCGCCCCGCCCAAGATCCGGCCCGTCGCTCACAGGGACGTGGCCCCGGAGGCTTCAGGGCCCGGGGCCCGCGGTCCCTTGGGCATCGCCCCTGCCCGCCCACGCGGCGCTAGGCGCCGCCCAGCCGCAGCCCGGGCCGGCCCTCCTGCCCGACAGCAGCTGGCCCGAAGCCACTGGGAGCCACCATCGTGTCGCCACGGCCCCTCAGCTCCGGCGAGGCCACCCTTGCCCGCACACCACCCGCCGAGCTCAAGAGCCCGCCCCTGGCGTCCGGCAGGCCCGGGGAAGCGGCCCCTGCCCTCGATCCCGCTCCCGCACCCGGCAGCGGCGGCGACACGGCGGGGGGCGGGGCTTTTGCCGGAGGGAGCTGTGGAGGGACACACCCACCGGCACACAGGTGGCGGCCCCGGGGCGGGGCGCCGGTGGGGGCGGCCAGGTGCAGGTCGAGGGGCTCGCTGGCCGAAGGGACGGCAACCAGGCCCGCGGCGGAGCCTGGGTCCGGGCCAGGCACCCCGGGGTCGTCTGGGGTGCGGCTGCCTTCCAGGGCCGCCTTCTGGCCGCCTGGCGGGCCGGGCCGGCGGGGAGCGCCCCCTCCGGCGCGCGCGCCGTGGTGGGAGGGGCCTGAGGAGGCGGGGCCTGCAGCGGGGCCCCGGCGCGGGCGGAGCCGGCGGCCACCGCCCGCGGGCGAGTTAAAGGAGAAAGCGGAGCGGGAGGCAAAAAGCCTACAGCACCAGGTATTCCCAGGCGGTCTCCCATCCAAGTACTAACCAGGCCCGACCCTGCTTAGCTTCCGAGATCAGACGAGATCGGGCGCGTTCAGGGTAGTATGGCCGTAGACGGGGGCGGGGACGGCGGGCTGCCTCTTGAGGCCCACTTTCGCTGGCGCTTGCGCCTCACCGCCAGCCTGGCGGTCAGCCCGCCCCGGCAGGAACCCGTCGCCCGCCCAGGCAGGGGGAACGGAGGTCTCGGGTACCGGGCGGTGGCGGAGGCGGAGGGTTTGCCCACCCCCTCCCAGCCGAGGGCGGGCGTGACCCAGCGAACCCTTCGGCGCTTGGCGCCCCGCCAAGATCCCGCCCGTCGCTCACAGGGACGTGGCCCCGGAGGCTTCAGTGCCCGGGGCCCGCGGTCCCTTGGGCATCGCCCCTGCCCGCCCACGTGGCGCTAGGCGCCGCCCAGCCGCAACCCGGGCCGGCCTTCCTGCCCGACAGCAGCTGGCCCGAAGCCACTGGGAGCCACCATCGTGTCGCCACGGCCCCTCAGCCCCGGCGAGGCCACCCTTGCCCGCACACCACCCGCCGAGCTCAGGAGCCCGCCCCTGGCGGCCGGCAGGCCCGGGGAAGCGGCCCCTGCCCTCGATCCCGCTCCCGCACACGGCCGCGGCGGCGACACGGCGGGGGCTGGGCTTTTGCCAGAGGGAGCTGTGGAGGGACACACCCACCGGCACACAGGTGGCGGCCCCGGGGCGGGGCGCCGGTGGGGGCGGCCAGGTGCAGGTCGACGGGCTCGCTGGCCGAAGGCACGGCAACCGGGCCCGCGGCGGAGCCTGGGTCCGGGCCAGGCACCCCGGGGGCGTCTGGGGTGCGGCTGCCTTCCAGGGCCGCCTTCTGGCCCCCTGGCGGGCCGGGCCGGCGGGGAGCGCCCCCTCCGGCGCGCGCGCCGTGGTGGGAGGGGACTGAGGAGGCGGGGCCTGCAGCGGGGCCCCGGCGCGGGCGGAGCCGGCGGCCACCGCCCGAGGGCGAGTTAAAGGAGAAGGCGGAGCGGGAGGCAAAAAGCCTACAGCACCCGGTATTCCCAGGCGGTCTCCCATCCAAGTACTAACCAGGCCCGACCCTGCTTAGCTTCCGAGATCAGACGAGATCGGGCGCGTTCAGGGTAGTATGGCCGTAGACGGGGGCGGGGACGGCGGGCTGCCTCTTGAGGCCCACTTTCGCTGGCGCTTGCGCCTCACCGCCAGCCTGGCGGTCAGCCCGCCCCGGCAGGACCCCGTCGCCCGCCCAGGCAGGGGGAACGGAGGTCTCGGGTACCGGGCGGTGGCGGAGGCGGAGGGTTTGGCCACCCCCTCCCAGCCGAGGGCGGGCGTGACCCAGCGAATCCTTCGGCGCTTGGCGCCCCGCCAAGATCCCGCCCGTCGCTCACAGGGACGTGGCCCCGGAGGCTTCAGTGCCCGGGGCCCGCGGTCCCTTGGGCATCGCCCCTGCCCGCCCACGCGGCGCTAGGCGCCGCCCAGCCGCAGCCCGGGCCGGCCCTCCTGCCAGACAGCAGCTGGCCCGAAGCCACTGGGAGCCACCATCGTGTCGCCACGGCCCCTCAGCCCCGGCGAGGCCACCCTTGCCCGCACACCACCCGCCGAGCTCAGGAGCCCGCCCCTGGCGGCCGGCAGGCCCGGGGAAGCGGCCCCTGCCCTCGATCCCGCTCCCGCACACGGCCGCGGCGGCGACACGGCGGGGGCTGGGCTTTTGCCAGAGGGAGCTGTGGAGGGACACACCCACCGGCACACAGGTGGCGGCCCCGGGGCGGGGCGCCGGTGGGGGCGGCCAGGTGCAGGTCGACGGGCTCGCTGGCCGAAGGCACGGCAACCGGGCCCGCGGCGGAGCCTGGGTCCGGGCCAGGCACCCCGGGGGCGTCTGGGGTGCGGCTGCCTTCCAGGGCCGCCTTCTGGCCCCCTGGCGGGCCGGGCCGGCGGGGAGCGCCCCCTCCGGCGCGCGCGCCGTGGTGGGAGGGGACTGAGGAGGCGGGGCCTGCAGCGGGGCCCCGGCGCGGGCGGAGCCGGCGGCCACCGCCCGAGGGCGAGTTAAAGGAGAAGGCGGAGCGGGAGGCAAAAAGCCTACAGCACCCGGTATTCCCAGGCGGTCTCCCATCCAAGTACTAACCAGGCCCGACCCTGCTTAGCTTCCGAGATCAGACGAGATCGGGCGCGTTCAGGGTAGTATGGCCGTAGACGGGGGCGGGGACGGCGGGCTGCCTCTTGAGGCCCACTTTCGCTGGCGCTTGCGCCTCACCGCCAGCCTGGCGGTCAGCCCGCCCCGGCAGGACCCCGTCGCCCGCCCAGGCAGGGGGAACGGAGGTCTCGGGTACCGGGCGGTGGCGGAGGCGGAGGGTTTGGCCACCCCCTCCCAGCCGAGGGCGGGCGTGACCCAGCGAATCCTTCGGCGCTTGGCGCCCCGCCAAGATCCCGCCCGTCGCTCACAGGGACGTGGCCCCGGAGGCTTCAGTGCCCGGGGCCCGCGGTCCCTTGGGCATCGCCCCTGCCCGCCCACGCGGCGCTAGGCGCCGCCCAGCCGCAGCCCGGGCCGGCCCTCCTGCCAGACAGCAGCTGGCCCGAAGCCACTGGGAGCCACCATCGTGTCGCCACGGCCCCTCAGCCCCGGCGAGGCCACCCTTGCCCGCACACCACCCGCCGAGCTCAGGAGCCCGCCCCTGGCGGCCGGCAGGCCCGGGGAAGCGGCCCCTGCCCTCGATCCCGCTCCCGCACCCGGCCGCGGCGGCGACACGGCGGGGGGCGGGGCTTTTGCCGGAGGGAGCTGTGGAGGGACACACCCACCGGCACACAGGTGGCGGCCCCGGGGCGGGGCGCCGGTGGGGGCGGCCAGGTGCAGGTCGAGGGGCTCGCTGGCCGAAGGGACGGCAACCGGGCCCGCGGCGGAGCCTGGGTCCGGGCCAGGCACCCCGGGGGCGTCTGGGGTGCGGCTGCCTTCCAGGGCCGCCTTCTGGCCGCCAGGCGGGCCGGGCCGGCGGGGAGCGCACCCTCCGGCGCGCGCGCCGTGGTGGGAGGGGCCTGAGGAGGCGGGGCCTGCAGCGGGGGCCCGGCGCGGGCGGAGCCGGCGGCCACCGCCCGCGGGCGAGTTAAAGGAGAAGGCGGAGCGGGAGGCAAAATGCCTACAACACCCGGTATTCCCAGGCGGTCTCCCATCCAAGTACTAACCAGGCCCGACCCTGCTTAGCTTCCGAGATCAGACGAGATCGGGCGCGTTCAGGGTGGTATGGCCGTAGACGGGACGGGGACGGCGGGCTGCCTCTTGAGGCCCACTTTCGCTGGCGCTTGCGCCTCACCGCCAGCCTGGCGGTCAGCCCGCCCCGGCAGGACCCCGTCGCCCGCCCAGGCAGGGGGAACGGAGGTCTCGGGTACCGGGCGGTGGCGGAGGCGGAGGGTTTGGCCACCCCCTCCCAGCCGAGGGCGGGCGTGACCCAGCGAACCCTTCGGCGCTTGGCGCCCCGCCCAAGTTCCGGCCCGTCGCTCACAGGGACGTGGCCCCGGAGGCTTCAGGGCCCGGGGTCCGCGGTCCCTTGGGCATCGCCCCTGCCCGACCACGCGGCGCTAGGCGCCGCCCGGCCGCATCCCGGGCCGGCCCTCCTGCCCGACAGCAGCTGGCCCGAAGCCACTGGGAGCCACCATCGTGTCGCCACGGCCCCACAGCCCCGGCGAGGCCACCCTTGCCCGCACACCACCCGCCGAGCTCAGGAGCCCGCCCCTGGCGGCCGGCAGGCCCGGGGAAGCGGCCCCTGCCCTCGATCCCGCTCCCGCACACGGCCGCGGCGGCGACACGGCGGGGGCTGGGCTTTTGCCAGAGGGAGCTGTGGAGGGACACACCCACCGGCACACAGGTGGCGGCCCCGGGGCGGGGCGCCGGTGGGGGCGGCCAGGTGCAGGTCGACGGGCTCGCTGGCCGAAGGCACGGCAACCGGGCCCGCGGCGGAGCCTGGGTCCGGGCCAGGCACCCCGGGGGCGTCTGGGGTGCGGCTGCCTTCCAGGGCCGCCTTCTGGCCCCCTGGCGGGCCGGGCCGGCGGGGAGCGCCCCCTCCGGCGCGCGCGCCGTGGTGGGAGGGGACTGAGGAGGCGGGGCCTGCAGCGGGGCCCCGGCGCGGGCGGAGCCGGCGGCCACCGCCCGAGGGCGAGTTAAAGGAGAAGGCGGAGCGGGAGGCAAAAAGCCTACAGCACCCGGTATTCCCAGGCGGTCTCCCATCCAAGTACTAACCAGGCCCGACCCTGCTTAGCTTCCGAGATCAGACGAGATCGGGCGCGTTCAGGGTGGTATGGCCGTAGACGGGACGGGGACGGCGGGCTGCCTCTTGAGGCCCACTTTCGCTGGCGCTTGCGCCTCACAGCCAGCCTGGCGGTCAGCCCGCCCCGGCAGGACCCCGTCGCCCGCCCAGGCAGGGGGAACGGAGGTCTCGGGTACCGGGCGGTGGCGGAGGCGGAGGGTTTGGCCACCCCCTCCCAGCCGAGGGCGGGCGTGACCCAGCGAACCCTTCGGCGCTTGGCGCCCCGCCCAAGATCCGGCCCGTCGCTCACAGGGACGTGGCCCCGGAGGCTTCAGGGCCCGGGGCCCGCGGTCCCTTGGGCATCGCCCCTGCCCGCCCACGCGGCGCTAGGCGCCGCCCAGCCGCAGCCCGGGGCGGCCCTCCTGCCCGACAGCAGCTGGCCCGAAACCACTGGGAGCCACCATCGTGTCGCCACGGCCCCTCAGCCCCGGCGAGGCCACCCTTGCCCGCACACCACCCGCCGAGCTCAGGAGCCCGCCCCTGGCGGCCGGCAGGCCCGGGGAAGAGGCCCCTGCCCTCGATCCCGCTCCCGCACCCGGCCGCGGCGGCGACACGGCGGGGGGCGGGGCTTTTGCCGGAGGGAGCTGTGGAGGGACACACCCACCGGCACACAGGTGGCGGCCCCGGGGCGGGGCCCCGGAGGGGGCGGCCAGGTGCAGGTCGAGGGGCTCGCTGGCCGAAGGGACGGCAACCGGGCCCGCGGCGGAGCCTGGGTCCGGGCCAGGCACCCTGGGGGCGTCTGGGGTGCGGCTGCCTTCCAGGGCCGCCTTCTGGCCGCCTGGCGGGCCGGGCCGGCGGGGAGCGCCCCCTCCGGCGCGTGCGCCGTGGTGGGAGGGGCCTGAGGAGGAGGGGCCTGCAGCGGGGCCCCGGCGCGGGCGGAGCCGGCGGCCACCGCCCGCGGGCGAGTAAAGGAGAAGGCGGAGCGGGAGGCAAAAAGCCTACAGCACCCGGTATTCCCAGGCGGTCTCCCATCCAAGTACTAACCAGGCCCGACCCTGCTTAGCTTCCGAGATCAGACGAGATCGGGCGCGTTCAGGGTGGTATGGCCGTAGACGGGGGCGGGGACGGCGGGCTGCCTCTTGAGGCCCACTTTCGCTGGCGCTTGCGCCTCACCGCCAGCCTGGCGGTCAGCCCGCCCCGGCAGGACCACGTCGCCCGCCCAGGCAGGGGGAACGGAGGTCTCGGGTACCGGGCGGTGGCGGAGGCGGAGGGTTTGGCCACCCCCTCCCAGCCGAGGGCGGGCGTGACCCAGCGAACCCTTCCGCGCTTGGCGCCCCGCCCAAGATCCGGCCCGTCGCTCACATGGACGTGGCCCCGGAGGCTTCAGGGCCCGGAGCCCGCGGTCCCTTGGGCATCGCACCTGCCCGCCCACGCGGCGCTAGGCGCCGCCCAGCCGCAGCCCGGGCCGGCCCTCCTGCCCGACAGCAGCTGGCCCGAAGCCACTAGGAGCCACCATCGTGTCGCCACGGCCCCTCAGCCCCGGCGAGGCCACCCTTGCCCGCACACCACCCGCCGAGATCAGGAGCCCGCCCCTGGCGGCCGGCAGGCCCGGGGAAGCGGCCCCTGCCCTCGATCCCGCTCCCGCACCCGGCAGCGGCGGCGACACGGCGGGGGGCGGGGCTTTTGCCGGAGGGAGCTGTGGAGGGACACACCCACCGGCACACAGGTGGCGGCCCCGTGGCGGGGCGCCGGTGGGGGCGGCCAGGTGCAGGTCGACGGGCTCGCTGGCCGAAGGGACGGCAACCGGGCCCGCGGCGGAGCCTGGGTCCGGGCCAGGCACCCCGGGGGCGTCTGGGGTGCGGCTGCCTTCCAGGGCCGCCTTCTGGCCGCCAGGCGGGCCGGGCCGGCGGGGAGCGCACCCTCCGGCGCGCGCGCCGTGGTGGGAGGGGCCTGAGGAGGCGGGGCCTGCAGCGGGGCCCCGGCGCGGGCGGAGCCGGCGGCCACCGCCCGCGGGCGAGTTAAAGGAGAAGGCGGAGCGGGAGGCAAAATGCCTACAACACCCGGTATTCCCAGGCGGTCTCCCATCCAAGTACTAACCAGGCCCGACCCTGCTTAGCTTCCGAGATCAGACGAGATCGGGCGCGTTCAGGGTAGTATGGCCGTAGACGGGGGCGGGGACGGCGGGCTGCCTCTTGAGGCCCACTTTCGCTGGCGCTTGCGCCTCACCGCCAGCCTGGCGGTCAGCCCGCCCCGGCAGGACCCCGTCGCCCGCCCAGCCAGGGGGAACGGAGGTCTCGGGTACCGGGCGGTGGCGGAGGCGGAGGGTTTGGCCACCCCCTCCCAGCCGAGGGCGGCGTGACCCAGCGAACCCTTCGGCGCTTGGCGCCCCGCCAAGATCCCGCCCGTCGCTCACAGGGACGTGGCCCCGGAGGCTTCAGTGCCCGGGGCCCGCGGTCCCTTGGGCATCGCCCCTGCCCGCCCACGCGGCGCTAGGCGCCGCCCAGCCGCAGCCCGGGCCGGCCCTCCTGCCCGACAGCAGCTGGCCCGAAGCCACTGGGAGCCACCATCGTGTCGCCACGGCCCCTCAGCCCCGGCGAGGCCACCCTTGCCCGCACACCACCCGCCGAGCTCAGGAGCCCGCCCCTGGCGGCCGGCAGGCCCGGGGAAGCGGCCCCTGCCCTCGATCCCGCTCCCGCACCCGGCCGCGGCGGCGACACGGCGGGGGGCGGGGCTTTTGCCGGAGGGAGCTGTGGAGGGACACACCCACCGGCACACAGGTGGCGGCCCCGGGGCGGGGCGCCGGTGGGGGCGGCCAGGTGCAGGTCGAGGGGCTCGCTGGCGGAAGGCACGGCAATCGGGCCCGCGGCGGAGCCTGGGTCCGGGCCAGGCACCCCGGGGGCGTCTGGGGTGCGGCTGCCTTCCAGGGCCGCCTTCTGGCCGCCTGGCGGGCCGGGCTGGCGGGGAGCGCCCCCTCCGGCGCGCGCGCCGTGGTGGGAGGGGCCTGAGGAGGCGGGGCCTGCAGCGGGGCCCCGGCGCGGGCGGAGCCGGCGGCCACCGCCCGCGGGCGAGTTAAAGGAGAAGGCGGAGCGGGAGGCAAAAAGCCTACAGCACCCGGTATTCACAGGCGGTCTCCCATCCAAGTACTAACCAGGCCCGACCCTGCTTAGCTTCCGAGATCAGACGAGATCGGGCGCGTTCAGGGTGGTATGGCCGTAGACGGGGGCGGGGACGGCGGGCTGCCTCTTGAGGCCCACTTTCGCTGGCGCTTGCGCCTCACCGCCAGCCTGGCGGTCAGCCCGCCCCGGCAGGACCCCGTCGCCCGCCCAGGCAGGGGGAACGGAGGTCTCGGGTACCGGGCGGTGGCGGAGGCGGAGGGTTTGGCCACCCCCTCCCAGCCGAGGGCGGGCGTGACCCAGCGAACCCTTCGGCGCTAGGCGCCCCGCCCAAGATCCGGCCCGTCGCTCACAGGGACGTGGCCCCGGAGGCTTCAGGGCCCGGGGCCCGCGGTCCCTTGGGCATCGCCCCTGCCCGCCCACGCGGCGCTAGGCGCCGCCCAGCCGCAGCCCGGGCCGGCCCTCCTGCCCGACAGCAGCTGGCACGAAGCCACTGGGAGCCACCATCGTGTCGCCACGGCCCCTCAGCCCCGGCGAGGCCACCCTTGCCCGCACACCACCCGCCGAGCTCAGGAGCCCGCCCCTGGCGGCCGGCAGGCCCGGGGAAGCGGCCCCTGCCCTCGATCCCGCTCCCGCACCCGGCCGCGGCGGCGACACGGCGGGGGGCGGGGCTTTTGCCGGAGGGAGCTGTGGAGGGACACACCCACCGGCACACAGGTGGCGGCCCCGGGGCGGGGCGCCGGTGGGGGCGGCCAGGTGCAGGTCGAGGGGCTCGCTGGCCGAAGGGACGGCAACCGGGCCCGCGGTGGAGCCTGGGTCCGGGCCAGGCACCCCGGGGGCGTCTGGGGTGCGGCTGCCTTCCAGGGCCGCCTTCTGGCCGCCTGGCGGGCCGGGCCGGCGGGGAGCGCCCCCTCCGGCGCGCGCGCCGTGGTGGGAGGGGCCTGAGGAGGCGGGGCCTGCAGCGGGGCCCCGGCGCGGGCGGAGCCGGCGGCCACCGCCCGCGGGCGAGTTAAAGGAGAAGGCGGAGCGGGAGGCAAAAAGCCTACAGCACCCGGTATTCCCAGGCGGTCTCCCATCCAAGTACTAACCAGGCCCGACCCTGCTTAGCTTCCGAGATCAGACGAGATCGGGCGCGTCCAGGGTGGTATGGCCGTAGACGGGGGCGGGGACGGCGGGCTGCCTCTTGAGGCCCACTTTCGCTGGCGCTTGCGCCTCACCGCCAGCCTGGCGGTCAGCCCGCCCCAGCAGGACCCCGTCGCCCGCCCAGGCAGGGGGAACGGATGTCTCGGGTACCGGGCGGTGGCGGAGGCGGAGGGTTTGGCCACCCCCTCCCAGCCGAGGGCGGGCGTGACCCAGCGAACCCTTCGGCGCTAGGCGCCCCGCCCAAGATCCGGCCCGTCGCTCACAGGGACGTGGCCCCGGAGGCTTCAGGGCCCGGGGCCCGCGGTGCCTTGGGCATCGCCCCTGCCCGCCCACGCGGCGCTAGGCGCCGCCCAGCCGCAGCCCGGGCCGGCCCTCCTGCCCGACAGCAGCTGGCCCGAAGCCACTGGGAGCCACCATCGTGTCGCCATGGCCCCTCAGCCCCGGCGAGGCCACCCTTGCCCGCACACCACCCGCCGAGCTCAGGAGCCCGCCCCTGGCGGCCGGCAGGCCCGGGGAAGCGGCCCCTGCCCTCGATCCCGCTCCCGCACCCGGCAGCGGCGGCGACACGGCGGGGGGCGGGGCTTTTGCCGGAGGGAGCTGTGGAGGGACACACCCACCGGCACACAGGGGGCGGCCCCGGGGCGGGGCGCCGGTGGGGGCGGCCAGGTGCAGGTCGACGGGCTCGCTGGCCGAAGGGACGGCAACCGGGCCCGCGGCGGAGCCTGGGTCCGGGCCAGGCACCCCGGGGGCGTCTGGGGTGCGGCTGCCTTCCAGGGCCGCCTTCTGGCCGCCTGGCGGGCCGGGCTGGCGGGGAGCGCCCCCTCCGGCGCGCGCGCCGTGGTGGGAGGGGCCTGAGGAGGCGGGGCCTGCAGCGGGGCCCCGGCGCGGGCGGAGCCGGCGTCCACCGCCCGCGGGCGATTTAAAGGAGAAGGCGGAGCGGGAGGCAAAAATCCTACAGCACCCGGTATTCCCAGGCGGTCTCCCATCCAAGTACTAACCAGGCCCGACCCTGCTTAGCTTCCGAGATCAGACGAGATCGGGCGCGTTCAGGGTGGTATGGCCGTAGACGGGGGCGGGGACGGCGGGCTGCCTCTTGAGGCCCACTTTCGCTGGCGCTTGCGCCTCACCGCCAGCCTGGCGGTCAGCCCGCCCCGGCAGGACCCCGTCGCCCGCCCAGGCAGGGGGAACGGAGGTCTCGGGTACCGGGCGGTGGCGGAGGCGGAGGGTTTGGCCACCCCCTCCCAGCCGAGGGCGGGCGTGACCCAGCGAACCCTTCGGCGCTAGGCGCCCCGCCCAAGATCCGGCCCGTCGCTCACAGGGACGTGGCCCCGGAGGCTTCAGGGCCCGGGGCCCGCGGTCCCTTGGGCATCGCCCCTGCCCGCCCACGCGGCGCTAGGCGCCGCCCAGCCGCAGCCCGGGCCGGCCCTCCTGCCCGACAGCAGCTGGCACGAAGCCACTGGGAGCCACCATCGTGTCGCCACGGCCCCTCAGCCCCGGCGAGGCCACCCTTGCCCGCACACCACCCGCCGAGCTCAGGAGCCCGCCCCTGGCGGCCGGCAGGCCCGGGGAAGCGGCCCCTGCCCTCGATCCCGCTCCCGCACCCGGCAGCGGCGGCGACACGGCGGGGGGCGGGGCTTTTGCCGGAGGGAGCTGTGGAGGGACACACCCACCGGCACACAGGTGGCGGCCCCGGGGCGGGGCGCCGGTGGGGGCGGCCAGGTGCAGGTCGACGGGCTCGCTGGCCGAAGGGACGGCAACCGGGCCCGCGGCGGAGCCTGGGTCCGGGCCAGGCACCCCGGGGGCGTCTGGGGTGCGGCTGCCTTCCAGGGCCGCCTTCTTGCCGCCTGGCGGGCCGGGCCGGCGGGGAGCGCCCCCTCCGGCGCGCGTGCCGTGGTGGGAGGGGCCTGAGGAGGCGGGGCCTGCAGCGGGGCCCCGGCGCGGGCGGAGCCGGCGGCCACCGCCCGCGGGCGATTTAAAGGAGAAGGCGGAGCGGGAGGCAAAAAGGCTACAGCACCCGGTATTCCCAGGCGGTCTCCCATCCAAGTACTAACCAGGCCCGACCCTGCTTAGCTTCCGAGATCAGACGAGATCGGGCGCGTTCAGGGTAGTATGGCCGTAGACGGGGGCGGGGACGGCGGGCTGCCTCTTGAGGCCCACTTTCGCTGGCGCTTGCGCCTCACCGCCAGCCTGGCGGTCAGCCCGCCCCGGCAGGACCCCGTCGCCCGCCCAGGCAGGGGGAACGGAGGTCTCGGGTACCGGGCGGTGGCGGAGGCGGAGGGTTTGGCCACCCCCTCCCAGCCGAGGGCGGGCGTGACCCAGCGAACCCTTCGGCGCTTGGCGCCCCGCCAAGATCCCGCCCGTCGCTCACAGGGACGTGGCCCCGGAGGCTTCAGTGCCCGGGGCCCGCGGTCCCTTGGGCATCGCCCCTGCCCGCCCACGCGGCGCTAGGCGCCGCCCAGCCGCAACCCGGGCCGGCCCTCCTGCCCGACAGCAGCTGGCCCGAAGCCACTGGGAGCCACCATCGTGTCGCCACGGCCCCTCAGCCCCGGCGAGGCCACCCTTGCCCGCACACCACCCGCCGAGCTCAGGAGCCCGCCCCTGGCGGCCGGCAGGCCCGGGGAAGCGGCCCCTGCCCTCGATCCCGCTCCCGCACCTGGCAGCGGCGGCGACACGGCGGGGGGCGGGGCTTTTGCTGGAGGGAGCTGTGGAGGGACACAGCCACCGGCACACAGGTGGCGGCCCCGGGGCGGGGCGCCGGTGGGGGCGGCCAGGTGCAGGTCGACGGGCTCGCTGGCCGAAGGGACGGCAACCGGGCCCGCGGCGGAGCCTGGGTCCGGGCCAGGCACCCCGGGGGCGTCTGGGGTGCGGCTGCCTTCCAGGGCCGCCTTCTGGCCGCCTGGCGGGCCGGGCCGGCGGGGAGCGCCCCCTCCGGCGCGCGTGCCGTGGTGGGAGGGGCCTGAGGAGGCGGGGCCTGCAGCGGGGCCCCGGCGCGGGCGGAGCCGGCGGCCACCGCCCGCGGGCGAGTTAAAGGAGAAGGCGGAGCGGGAGGCAAAAAGCCTACAGCACCCGGTATTCCCAGGCGGTCTCCCATCCAAGTACTAACCAGGCCCGACCCTGCTTAGCTTCCAAGATCAGACGAGATCGGGCGCGTTCAGGGTAGTATGGCCGTAGACGGGGGCGGGGACGGCGGGCTGCCTCTTGAGGCCCACTTTCGCTGGCGCTTGCGCCTCACCGCCAGCCTGGCGGTCAGCCCGCCCCGGCAGGACCCCGTCGCCCGCCCAGGCAGGGGGAACGGAGGTCTCGGGTACCGGGCGGTGGCGGAGGCGGAGGGTTTGGCCACCCCCTCCCAGCCGAGGGCGGGCGTGACCCAGCGAACCCTTCGGCGCTTGGCGCCCCGCCAAGATCCCGCCCGTCGCTCACAGTGACGTGGCCCCGGAGGCTTCAGTGCCCGGGGCCCGCGGTCCCTTGGGCATCGCCCCTGCCCGCCCACGCGGCGCTAGGCGCCGCCCAGCCGCAACCCGGGCCGGCCCTCCTGCCCGACAGCAGCTGGCCCGAAGCCACTGGGAGCCACCATCGTGTCGCCACGGCCCCTCAGCCCCGGCGAGGCCACCCTTGCCCGCACACCACCTGCCGGGCTCAGGAGCCCGCCCCTGGCGGCCGGCAGGCCCGGGGAAGCAGCCCCTGCCCTCGATCCCGCTCCCGCACCCGGCCGCGGCGGCGACACGGCGGGGGGCGGGGCTTTTGCCGGAGGGAGCTGTGGAGGGACACACCCACCGGCACACAGGTGGCGGCCCCGGGGCGGGGCGCCGGTGGGGGCGGCCAGGTGCAGGTCGAGGGGCTCGCTGGCCGAAGGGACGGCAACCGGGCCCGCGGCGGAGCCTGGGTCCGGGCCAGGCACCCCGGGGGCGTCTGGGGTGCGGCTGCCTTCCAGGGCCGCCTTCTGGCCGCCTGGCGGGCCGGGCCGGCGGGGAGCGCCCCCTCCGGCGCGCGCGCCGTGGTGGGAGGGGCCTGAGGAGGCGGGGCCTGCAGCGGGGCCCCGGCGCCGGCGGAGCCGGCGGCCACCGCCCGCGGGCGAGTTAAAGGAGAAGGCGGAGCGGGAGGCAAAAAGCCTACAGCACCCGGTATTCCCAGGCGGTCTCCCATCCAAGTACTAACCAGGCCCGACCCTGCTTAGCTTCCGAGATCAGACGAGATCGGGCGCGTTCAGGGTAGTATGGCCGTAGACGGGGGCGGGGACGGCGGGCTGCCTCTTGAGGCCCACTTTCGCTGGCGCTTGCGCCTCACCGCCAGCCTGGCGGTCAGCCCACCCCGGCAGGACCCCGTCGCCCGCCCAGGCAGGGGGAACGGAGGTCTCGGGTACCGGGCGGTGGCGGAGGCGGAGGGTTTGGCCACCCCCTCCCAGCCGAGGGCGGGCGTGACCCAGCGAACACTTCGGCGCTTGGCGCCCCGCCAAGATCCCGCCCGTCGCTCACAGGGACGTGGCCCCGGAGGCTTCAGGGCCCGGGTCCCGCGGTCCCTTGGGCATCGCCCCTGCCCGCTCACGCGGCGCTAGGCGCCGCCCGGCCGCAGCCCGGGCCGGCCCTCCTGCCCGACAGCAGCTGGCCCGAAGCCACTGGGAGCCACCATCGTGTCGCCACGGCCCCTCAGCCCCGGCGAGGCCACCCTTGCCCGCACACCACCCGCCGAGCTCAGGAGCCCGCCCCTGGGGCCGGCAGGCCCGGGGAAGCGGCCCCTGCTCTCGATCCCGCTCCCGCACCGGGCCGCGGCGGCGACACGGCGGGGGCGGGGCTTTTGCCGGAGGGAGCTGTGGAGGGACACACCCACCGGCACACAGGTGGCGGCCCCGGGGCGGGGCGCCGGTGGGGGCGGCCAGGTGCAGGTCGACGGGCTCGCTGGCCGAAGGCACGGCAACCGGGCCCGCGGCGGAGCCTGGGTCCGGGCCAGGCACCCCGGGGGCGTCTGGGGTGCGGCTGCCTTCCAGGGCCGCCTTCTGGCCGCCTGGCGGGCCGGGCCGGCGGGGAGCGCCCCCTCCGGCGCGCGCGCCGTGGTGCGAGGGGCCTGAGGAGGCGGGGCCTGCAGCGGAGCCCCGGCGCGGGCGGAGCCGGCGGCCAGCGCCCGCGGGCGAGTTCAAGGAGAAGGCGGAGCGGGAGGCAAAACGCCTACAGCACCCGGTATTCCCAGGAGGTCTCCCATCCAAGTATTAACCAGGCCCGACCCTGCTTAGCTTCCGAGATCAGACGAGATCGGGCGCGTTCAGGGTGGTATGGCCGTAGACGGGACGGGGACGGCGGGCTGCCTCTTGAGGCCCACTTTCGCTGGCGCTTGCGACTCACCGCCAGCCTGGCGGTCAGCCCGCCCCGGCAGGACCCCGTCGCCCGCCCAGGCAGGGGGAACGGAGGTCTCGGGTACCGGGCGGTGGCGGAGGCGGAGGGTTTGGCCACCCCCTCCCAGCCGAGGGCGGGCGTGACCCAGCGAACCCTTCGGCGCTTGGCGCCCCGCCCAAGATCCGGCCCGTCGCTCACAGGGACGTGGCCCCGGAGGCTTCAGGGCCCGGGGCCCGCGGTCCCTTGGGCATCGCCCCTGCCCGACCACGCGGCGCTAGGCGCCGCCCGGCCGCATCCCGGGCCGGCCCTCCTGCCCGACAGCAGCTGGCCCGAAGCCACTGGGAGCCACCATCGTGTCGCCACGGCCCCACAGCCCCGGCGAGGCCACCCTTGCCCGCACACCACCCGCCGAGCTCAGGAGCCCGCCCCTGGCGGCCGGCAGGCCCGGGGAAGCGGCCCCTGCCCTCGATCCCGCTCCCGCACACGGCCGCGGCGGCGACACGGCGGGGGCTGGGCTTTTGCGAGAGGGAGCTGTGGAGGGACACACCCACCGGCACACAGGTGGCGGCCCCGGGGCGGGGCGCCGGTGGGGGCGGCCAGGTGCAGGTCGACGGGCTCGCTGGCCGAAGGCACGGCAACCGGGCCCGCGGCGGAGCCTGGGTCCGGGCCAGGCACCCCGGGGGCGTCTGGGGTGCGGCTGCCTTCCAGGGCCGCCTTCTGGCCCCCTGGCGGGCCGGGCCGGCGTGGAGCGCCCCCTCCGGCGCGCGCGCCGTGGTGGGAGGGGCCTGAGGAGGCGGGGCCTGCAGCGGGGCCCCGGCGCGGGCGGAGCCGGCGGCCACCGCCCGCGGGCGAGTTAAAGGAGAAGGCGGAGCGGGAGGCAAAAAGCCTACAGCACCCGGTATTCCCAGGCGGTCTCCCATCCAAGTACTAACCAGGCCCGACCCTGCTTAGCTTCCGAGATCAGACGAGATCGGGCGCGTTCAGGGTGGCATGGCCGTAGACGGGACGGGGACGGCGGGCTGCCTCTTGAGGCCCACTTTCGCTGGCGCTTGCGCCTCACCGCCAGCCTGGCGGTCAGCCCGCCCCGGCAGGACCCCGTCGCCCGCCCAGGCAGGGGGAACGGAGGTCTCGGGTACCAGGCGGTGGCGGAGGCGGAGGGTTTGGCCACCCCCTCCCAGCCGAGGGCGGGCGTGACCCAGCGAACCATTCGGCGCTTGGCGCCCCGCCCAAGATCCGGCCCGTCGCTCACAGGGACGTGGCCCCGGAGGCTTCAGGGCCCGGGGCCCGCGGTCCCTTGGGCATCGCCCCTGCCCGCCCACGCGGCGCTAGGCGCCGCCCAGCCGCAGCCCGGGGCGGCCCTCCTGCCCGACAGCAGCTGGCCCGAAACCACTGGGAGCCACCATCGTGTCGCCACGGCCCCTCAGCCCCGGCGAGGCCACCCTTGCCCGCACACCACCCGCCGAGCTCAGGAGCCCGCCCCTGGCGGCCGGCAGGCCCGGGGAAGAGGCCCCTGCCCTCGATCCCGCTCCCGCACCCGGCCGCGCCGGCGACACGGCGGGGGGCGGGGCTTTTGCCGGAGGGAGCTGTGGAGGGACACACCCACCGGCACACAGGTGGCGGCCCCGGGGCGGGGCGCCGGAGGGGGCGGCCAGGTGCAGGTCGAGGGGCTCGCTGGCCGAAGGGACGGCAACCGGGCCCACGGCGGAGCCTGGGTCCGGGCCAGGCACCCTGGGGGCGTCTGGGGTGCGGCTGCCTTCCAGGGCCGCCTTCTGGCCGCCTGGCGGGCCGGGCCGGCGGGGAGCGCCCCCTCCGGCGCGTGCGCCGTGGTGGGAGGGGCCTGAGGAGGAGGGGCCTGCAGCGGGGCCCCGGCGCGGGCGGAGCCGGCGGCCACCGCCCGCGGGCGAGTAAAGGAGAAGGCGGAGCGGGAGGCAAAAAGCCTACAGCACCCGGTATTCCCAGGCGGTCTCCCATCCAAGTACTAACCAGGCCCGACCCTGCTTAAGCTTCCGAGATCAGACGAGATCGGGCGCGTTCAGGGTGGTATGGCCGTAGACGGGGGCGGGGACGGCGGGCTGCCTCTTGAGGCCCACTTTCGCTGGCGCTTGCGCCTCACCGACAGCCTGGCGGTCAGCCCGCCCCGGCAGGACCCCGTCGCCCGCCCAGGCAGGGGGAACGGAGGTCTCGGGTACCGGGCGGTGGCGGAGGCGGAGGGTTTGGCCACCCCCTCCCAGCCGAGGGCGGGCGTGACCCAGCGAACCCTTCGGCGCTTGGCGCCCCGCCAAGATCCCGCCCGTCGCTCACAGGGACGTGGCCCCGGAGGCTTCAGGGCCCGGGGCCCACGGTCCCTTGGGCATCGCCCCTGCCCGCCCACGCGGCGCTAGGCGCCGCCCGGCCGCAGCCCGGGCCGGCCCTCCTGCCCGACAGCAGCTGGCCCGAAGCCACTGGGAGCCACCATCGTGTCGCCACGGCCCCTCAGCCCCGGCGAGGCCACCCTTGCCCGCACACCACCCGCCGAGCTCAGGAGCCCGCCCCTGGCGGCCGGCAGGCCCGGGGAAGCGGCCCCTGCCCTCGATCCCGCTCCCGCACCCGGCCGCGGCGGCGACACGGCGGGGGCGGGGCTTTTGCCGGAGGGAGCTGTGGAGGGACACACCCACCGGCACACAGGTGGCGGCCCCGGGGCGGGGCGCCGGTGGGGGCGGCCAAGTGCAGGTCGACGGGCTCGCTGGCCGAAGGCACGGCAACCGGGCCCGCGGCGGAGCCTGGGTCCGGGCCAGGCACCCCGGGGGCATCTGGGGTGCGGCTGCCTTCCAGGGCCGCCTTCTGGCCGCCTGGCGGGCCGGACCGGCGGGGAGCGCCCCCTCCGGCGCGCGCGCCGTGGTGCGAGGGGCCTGAGGAGGCGGGGCCTGCAGCGGAGCCCCGGCGCGGGCGGAGCCGGCGGCCACCGCCCGCGGGCGAGTTCAAGGAGAAGGCGGAGCGGGAGGCAAAAAGCCTACAGCACCCGGTATTCCCAGGCGGTCTCCCATCCAAGTACTAACCAGGCCCGACCCTGCTTAGCTTCCGAGATCAGACGAGATCGGGCGCGTTCAGGGTGGTATGGCCGTAGACGGGACGGGGACGGCGGGCTGCCTCTTGAGGCCCACTTTCGCTGGCGCTTGCGCCTCACCGCCAGCCTGGCGGTCAGCCCGCCCCGGCAGGACCCCGTCGCCCGCCCAGGCAGGGGGAACGGAGGTCTCGGGTACCGGGCGGTGGCGGAGGCGGAGGGTTTGGCCACCCCCTCCCAGCCGAGGGCGGGCGTGACCCAGCGAACCCTTCGGCGCTTGGCGCCCCGCCCAAGATCCGGCCCGTCGCTCACAGGGACGTGGCCCCGGAGGCTTCAGGGCCCGGGGCCCGCGGTCCCTTGGGCATCGCCCCTGTCCGCCCACGCGGCGCTAGGCGCCGCCCGGCCGCAGCCCGGGCCGGCCCTCCTGCCCGACAGCAGCTGGCCCGAAGCCACTGGGAGCCACCATCGTGTCGCCACGGCCCCTCAGCCCCGGCGAGGCCACCCTTGCCCGCACACCACCCGCCGGGCTCAGTAGCCCGCCCCTGGCGGACGGCAGGCCAGGGGAAGCGGCCCCTGCCCTCGATCCCGCTCCCGCACCCGGCCGCGGCGGCGACACGGCGGGGGGCGGGGCTTTTGCCGGAGGGAGCTGTGGAGGGACACAGCCACCGGCACACAGGTGGCGGCCCCGGGGCGGGGCGCCGGTGGGGGCGGCCAGGTGCAGGTCGACGGGCTCGCTGGCCGAAGGGACGGCAACCGGGCCCGCGGCGGAGCCTGGGTCCGGGCCAGGCACCCCGGTGGCGTCTGGGGTGCGGCTGCCTTCCAGGGCCGCCTTCTGGCCGCCTGGCGGGCCGGGCCGGCGGGGAGCGCCCCCTCCGGCGCGCGTGCCGTGGTGGGAGGGGCCTGAGGAGGCGGGGCCTGCAGCGGGGCCCCGGCGCGGGCGGAGCCGGCGGCCACCGCCCGCGGGCGAGTTAAAGGAGAAGGCGGAGCGGGAGGCAAAAAGCCTACAGCACCCGGTATTCCCAGGCGGTCTCCCATCCAAGTACTAACCAGGCCCGACCCTGCTTAGCTTCCGAGATCAGACGAGATCGGGCGCGTTCAGGGTAGTATGGCCGTAGACGGGGGCGGGGACGGCGGGCTGCCTCTTGAGGCCCACTTTGGCTGGCGCTTGCGCCTCACCGCCAGCCTGGCGGTCAGCCCGCCCCGGCAGGACCCCGTCGCCCGCCCAGGCAGGGGGAACGGAGGTCTCGGGTACCGGGCGGTGGCGGAGGCGGAGGGTTTGGCCACCCCCTCCCAGCCGAGGGCGGGCGTGACCCAGCGAACCCTTCGGCGCTTGGCGCCCCGCCAAGATCCCGCCCGTCGCTCACAGGGACGTGGCCCCGGAGGCTTCAGTGCCCGGGGCCCGCGGTCCCTTGGGCATCGCCCCTGCCCGCCCACGCGGCGCTAGGCGCCGCCCAGCCGCAACCCGGGCCGGCCCTCCTGCCCGACAGCAGCTGGCCCGAAGCCACTGGGAGCCACCATCGTGTCGCCACGGCCCCTCAGCCCCGGCGAGGCCACCCTTGCCCGCACACCACCTGCCGGGCTCAGGAGCCCGCCCCTGGCGGCCGGCAGGCCCGGGGAAGCAGCCCCTGCCCTCGATCCCGCTCCCGCACCCGGCCGCGGCGGCGACACGGCGGGGGGCGAGGCTTTTGCCGGAGGGAGCTGTGGAGGGACACACCCACCGGCACACAGGTGGCGGCACCGGGGCGGGGCGCCGGTGGGGGCGGCCAGGTGCAGGTCGAGGGGCTCGCTGGCCGAAGGGACGGCAACCGGGCCCGCGGCGGAGCCTGGGTCCGGGCCAGGCACCCCGGGGGCGTCTGGGGTGCGGCTGCCTTCCAGGGCCGCCTTCTGGCCGCCTGGCGGGCCGGGCCGGCGGGGAGCGCCCCCTCCGGCGCGCGCGCCGTGGTGGGAGGGGCCTGAGGAGGCGGGGCCTGCAGCGGGGCCCCGGCGCGGGCGGAGCCGGCGGCCACCGCCCGCGGGCGAGTTAAAGGAGAAGGCGGAGCAGGAGGCAAAAAGCCTACAGCACCCGGTATTCCCAGGCGGTCTCCCATCCAAGTACTAACCAGGCCCGACCCTGCTTAGCTTCCGAGATCAGACGAGATCGGGCGCGTTCAGGGTGGTATGGCCGTAGACGGGGGCGGGGACGGCGGGCTGCCTCCTGAGGCCCACTTTCGCTGTCGCTTGCGCCTCACCGCCAGCCTGGCGGTCAGCCCGCCCCGGCGGGACCCCGTCGCCCGCCCAGGCAGGGGGAGCGGAGGTCTCGGGTACCAGGCGGTGGCGGAGGCGGAGGGTTTGGCCACCCCCTCCCAGCCGAGGGCGGGCGTGACCCAGCGAACCCTTCGGCGCTTGGCGCCCCGCCCAAGATCCGGCCCGTCGCTCACAGGGACGTGGCCCCGGAGGCTTCAGGGCCCGGGGCCCGCGGTCCCTTGGGCATCGCCCCTGTCCGCCCACGCGGCGCTAGGCGCCTCCCGGCCGCAGCCCGGGCCGGCCCTCCTGCCCGACAGCAGCTGGCCCGAAGCCACTGGGAGCCACCATCGTGTCGCCACGGCCCCTCAGCCCCGGCGAGGCCACCCTTGCCCGCACACCACCCGCCGAGCTCAGGAGCCCGCCCCTGGCGGCTGGCAGGCCCGGGGAAGCGGCCCCTGCCCTCGATCCCGCTCCCGCACCCGGCCGCGGCGGCGACACGGCGGGGGGCGGGGCTTTTGCCGGAGGGAGCTGTGGAGGGACACACCCACCGGCACACAGGTGGCGGCCCCGGGGCGGGGCGCCGGTGGGGGCGGCCAGGTGCAGGTCGAGGGGCTCGCTGGCCGAAGGGACGGCAACCGGGCCCGCGGCGGAGCCTGGGTCCGGGCCAGGCACCCCGGGGGCGTCTGGGGTGCGGCTGCCTTCCAGGGCCGCCTTCTGGCCGCCTGGCGGGCCGGGCCGGCGGGGAGCGCCCCCTCCGGCGCGCGCGCCGTGGTGGGAGGGGCCTGAGGAGGCGGGGCCTGCAGCGGGGCCCCGGCGCCGGTGGAGCCGGCGGCCACCGCCCGCGGGCGAGTTAAAGGAGAAGGCGGAGCGGGAGGCAAAAAGCCTACAGCACCCGGTATTCCCAGGCGGTCTCCCATCCAAGTACTAACCAGGCCCGACCCTGCTTAGCTTCCGAGATCAGACGAGATCGGGCGCGTTCAGGGTGGTATGGCCGTAGACGGGGGCGGGGACGGCGGGCTGCCTCTTGAGGCCCACTTTCGCTGGCGCTTGCGCCTCACCGCCAGCCTGGCGGTCAGCCCGCCCCGGCAGGACCCCGTCGCCCGCCCAGGAAGGGGGAACGGAGGTCTCGGGTACCGGGCGGTGGCGGAGGCGGAGGGTTTGGCCACCCCCTCCCAGCCGAGGGCGGGCGTGACCCAGCGAACACTTCGGCGCTTGGCGCCCCGCCAAGATCCCGCCCGTCGCTCACAGGGACGTGGC
Organism: Delphinapterus leucas; assembly: GCF_059928025.1. Classification (NCBI taxonomy): domain Eukaryota; kingdom Metazoa; phylum Chordata; class Mammalia; order Artiodactyla; family Monodontidae; genus Delphinapterus; species Delphinapterus leucas. The sequence goes on along the minus strand of NC_143147.1, from coordinate 29,120,021 downwards.
CCCGGAGGCTTCAGGGCCCGGGGCCCGCGGTCCCTTGGGCATCGCCCCTGCCCGCTCACGCGGCGCTAGGCGCCGCCCGGCCGCAGCCCGGGCCGGCCCTCCTGCCCGACAGCAGCTGGCCCGAAGCCACTGGGAGCCACCATCGTGTCGCCACGGCCCCTCAGCCCCGGCGAGGCCACCCTTGCCCGCACACCACCCGCCGAGCTCAGGAGCCCGCCCCTGGGGCCGGCAGGCCCGGGGAAGCGGCCCCTGCTCTGGATCCCGCTCCCGCACCCGGCCGCGGCGGCGACACGGCGGGGGCGGGGCTTTTGCCGGAGGGAGCTGTGGAGGGACACACCCACCGGCACACAGGTGGCGGCCCCGGGGCGGGGCGCCGGTGGGGGCGGCCAGGTGCAGGTCGAGGGGCTCGCTGGCCGAAGGGACGGCAACCGGGCCCGCGGCGGAGCCTGGGTCCGGGCCAGGCACCCCGGGGGCGTCTGGGGTGCGGCTGCCTTCCAGGGCCGCCTTCTGGCCGCTTGGCGGGCCGGGCCGGCGGGGAGCGCCCGCTCCGGCGCGCGCGCCGTGCTGGGAGGGGCCTGAGGAGGCGGGGCCTGCAGCGGGGCCCCGGCGCCGGCGGAGCCGGCGGCCACCGCCCGCGGGCGAGTTAAAGGAGAAGGCGGAGCGGGAGGCAAAAAGCCTACAGCACCCGGTATTCCCAGGCGGTCTCCCATCCAAGTACTAACCAGGCCCGACCCTGCTTAGCTTCCGAGATCAGACGAGATCGGGCGCGTTCAGGGTGGTATGGCCGTAGACGGGGGCGGGGACGGCGGGCTGCCTCTTGAGGCCCACTTTCGCTGGCGCTTGCGCCTCACCGCCAGCCTGGCGGTCAGCCCGCCCCGGCAGGACCCCGTCGCCCGCCCAGGAAGGGGGAACGGAGGTCTCGGGTACCGGGCGGTGGCGGAGGCGGAGGGTTTGGCCACCCCCTCCCAGCCGAGGGCGGGCGTGACCCAGCGAACACTTCGGCGCTTGGCGCCCCGCCCAAGATCCGGCCCGTCGCTCACAGGGACGTGGCCCCGGAGGCTTCAGGGCCCGGGGCCCGCGGTCCCTTGGGCATCGCCCCTGTCCGCCCACGCGGCGCTAGGCGCCGCCCGGCCGCAGCCCGGGCCGGCCCTCCTGCCCGACAGCAGCTGGCCCGAAGCCACTGGGAGCCACCATCGTGTCGCCACGGCCCCTCAGCCCCGGCGAGGCCACCCTTGCCCGCACACCACCCGCCGGGCTCAGTAGCCCGCCCCTGGCGGACGGCAGGCCAGGGGAAGCGGCCCCTGCCCTCGATCCCGCTCCCGCACCCGGCCGCGGCGGCGACACGGCGGGGGGCGGGGCTTTTGCCGGAGGGAGCTGTGGAGGGACACACCCACCGGCACACAGGTGGCGGCCCCGGGGCGGGTCGCCGGTGGTGGCGGCCAGGTGCAGGTCGAGGGGCTCGCTGGCGGAAGGCACGGCAATCGGGCCCGCGGCGGAGCCTGGGTCTGGGCCAGGCACCCCGGGGGCGTCTGGGGTGCGGCTGCCTTCCAGGGCCGCCTTCTGGCCGCCTGGCGGGCCGGGCTGGCGGGGAGCGCCCCCTCCGGCGCGCGCGCCGTGGTGGGAGGGGCCTGAGGAGGCGGGGCCTGCAGCGGGACCCGGGCGCGGGCGGAGCCGGCGGCCACCGCCCGCGGGCGAGTTAAAGGAGAAGGCGGAGCGGGAGGCAAAAACCCTACAGCACCCGGTATTCCCAGGCGGTCTCCCATCCAAGTACTAACCAGGCCCGACCCTGCTTAGCTTCCGAGATCAGACGAGATCGGGCGCGTTCAGGGTGGTATGGCCGTAGACGGGGGCGGGGACGGCGGGCTGCCTCTTGAGGCCCACTTTCGCTGGCGCTTGCGCCTCACCGCCAGCCTGGCGGTCAGCCCGCCCCGGCAGGACCCCGTCGCCCGCCCAGGCAGGGGGAACGGAGGTCTCGGGTACCGGGCGGTGGCGGAGGCGGAGGGTTTGGCCACCCCCTCCCAGCCGAGGGCGGGCGTGACCCAGCGAACCCTTCGGCGCTTGGCGCCCCGCCCAAGATCCGGCCCGTCGCTCACAGGGACGTGGCCCCGGAGGCTTCAGGGCCCGGGGCCCGCGGTCCCTTGGGCATCGCCCCTGCCCGCCCACGCGGCGCTAGGCGCCGCCCATCCGCAGCCCGGGCCGGCCCTCCTGCCCGACAGCAGCTGGCCCGAAGCCACTGGGAGCCACCATCGTGTCGCCACGGCCCCTCAGCCCCGGCGAGGCCACCCTTGCCCGCACACCACCCGCCGAGCTCAGGAGCCCGCCCCTGGCGGCCGGCAGGCCCGGGGAAGCGGCCCCTGCCCTCGATCCCGCTCCCGCACCCGGCCGCGGCGGCGACACGGCGGGGGGCGGGGCTTTTGCCGGAGGGAGCTGTGGAGGGACACACCCACCGGCACACAGGTGGCGGCCCCGGGGCGGGGCGCCGGTGGGGGCGGCCAGGTGCAGGTCGAGGGGCTCGCTGGCCGAAGGGACGGCAACCGGGCCCGCGGCGGAGCCTGGGTCCGGGCCAGGCACCCCGGGGGCGTCTGGGGTGCGGCTGCCTTCCAGGGCCGCCTTCTGGCTGGGCCGGCGGGGAGCGCCCCCTCCGGCGCGCGCGCCGTGGTGGGAGGGGCCTGAGGAGGCGGGGCCTGCAGCGGGGCCCCGGCGCGGGCCGAGCCGGCGGCCACCGCCCGCGGGCGAGTTAAAGGAGAAGGCGGAGCGGGAGGCAAAAAGCCTACAGCACCCGGTATTCCCAGGCGGTCTCCCATCCAAGTACTAACCAGGCCCGACCCTGCTTAGCTTCCGAGATCAGACGAGATCGGGCGCGTTCAGGGTGGTATGGCCGTAGACGGGGGCGGGGACGGCGGGCTGCCTCTTGAGGCCCACTTTCGCTGGCGCTTGCGCCTCACCGCCAGCCTGGCGGTCAGCCCGCCCCGGCAGGACCCCGTCGCCCGCCCAGGCAGGGGGAACGGAGGTCTCGGGTACCGGGCGGTGGCGGAGGCGGAGGGTTTGGCCACCCCCTCCCAGCCGAGGGCGGGCGTGACCCAGCGAACCCTTCCGCGCTTGGCGCCCCGCCCAAGATCCGGCCCGTCGCTCACATGGACGTGGCCCCGGAGGCTTCAGGGCCCGGGGCCCGCGGTCCCTTGGGCATCGCCCCGGCCCGCCCACGCTGCGCTAGGCGCCGCCCAGCCGCAACCCGGGCCGGCCCTCCTGCCCGACAGCAGCTGGCCCGAAGCCACTGGGAGCCACCATCGTGTCGCCACGGCCCCTCAGCCCCGGCGAGGCCACCCTTGCCCGCACACCACCCGCCGAGATCAGGAGCCCGCCCCTGGCGGCCGGCAGGCCCGGGGAAGCGGCCCCTGCCCTCGATCCCGCTCCCGCACCCGGCAGCGGCGGCGACACGGCGGGGGGCGGGGCTTTTGCCGGAGGGAGCTGTGGAGGGACACACCCACCGGCAAACAGGTGGCGGCCCCGTGGCGGGGCGCCGGTGGGGGCGGCCAGGTGCAGGTCGACGGGCTCGCTGGCCGAAGGGACGGCAACCGGGCCCGCGGCGGAGCCTGGGTCCGGGCCAGGCACCCCGGGGGCGTCTGGGGTGCGGCTGCCTTCCAGGGCCGCCTTCTGGCCGCCTGGCGGGCCGGGCCGGCGGGGAGCGCCCCCTCCGGCGCGCGCGCCGTGGTGGGAGGGGCCTGAGGAGGCGGGGCCTGCAGCGGGGCCCCGGCGCGGGCGGAGCCGGCGGCCACCGCCCGCGGGCGAGTTAAAGGAGAAGGCGGAGCGGGAGGCAAAATGCCTACAGCACCCGGTATTCCCAGGCGGTCTCCCATCCAAGTACTAACCAGGCCCGACCCTGCTTAGCTTCCGAGATCAGACGAGATCGGGCGCGTTCAGGGTAGTATGGCCGTAGACAGGGGCGGGGACGGCGGGCTGCCTCTTGAGGCCCACTTTCGCTGGCGCTTGCGCCTCACCGCCAGCCTGGCGGTCAGCCCGCCCCGGCAGGACCCCGTCGCCCGCCCAGGCAGGGGGAACGGAGGTCTCGGGTACCGGGCGGTGGCGGAGGCGGAGGGTTTGGCCACCCCCTCCCAGCCGAGGGCGGGCGTGACCCAGCGAACCCTTCGGCGCTTGGCGCCCCGCCCAAGATCCGGCCCGTCGCTCACAGGGACGTGGCCCCGGAGGCTTCAGGGCCCGGGGCCCGCGGTCCCTTGGGCATCGCCCCTGCCCGCCCACGCGGCGCTAGGCGCCGCCCATCCGCAGCCCGGTCCGGCCCTCCTGCCCGACAGCAGCTGGCCCGAAGCCACTGGGAGCCACCATCGTGTCGCCACGGCCCCTCAGCCCCGGCGAGGCCACCCTTGCCCGCACACCACCCGCCGAGCTCAGGAGCCCGCCCCTGGCGGCCGGCAGGCCCCTGGGAAGCGGCCCCTGCCCTGGATCCCGCTCCCGCACCCGGCCGCGGCGGCGACACGGCGGGGGGCGGGGCTTTTGCCGGAGGGAGCTGTGGAGGGACACACCCACCGGCACAAAGGTGGCGGCCCCGGGGCGGGGCGCCGGTGGGGGCGGCCAGGTGCAGGTCGAGGGGCTCGCTGGCCGAAGGGACGGCAACCGGGCCCGCGGCGGAGCCTGGGTCCGGGCCAGGCACCCCGGGGGCGTCTGGGGTGCGGCTGCCTTCCAGGGCCGCCTTCTGGTCGCCTGGCGGGCCGGGCCGGCGGGGAGCGCCCCCTCCGGCGCGCGCGCCGTGGTGGGAGGGGCCTGAGGAGGCGGGGCCTGCAGCGGGGCCCCGGCGCGGGCGGAGCCGGCGGCCACCGCCCGCGGGCGAGTTAAAGGAGAAGGCGGAGCGGGAGGCAAAAAGCCTACAGCACCCGGTATTCCCAGGCGGTCTCCCATCCAAGTACTAACCAGGCCCGACCCTGCTTAGCTTCCGAGATCAGACGAGATCGGGCGCGTTCAGGGTGGTATGGCCGTAGACGGGGGCGGGGACGGCGGGCTGTCTCTTGAGGCCCACTTTCGCTGGCGCTTGCGCCTCACCGCCAGCCTGGCGGTCAGCCCGCCCCGGCAGGACCCCGTCGCCCGCCCAGGCAGGGGGAACGGAGGTCTCGGGTACCGGGCGGTGGCGGAGGCGGAGGGTTTGGCCACCCCCTCCCAGCCGAGGGCGGCGTGACCCAGCGAACCCTTCGGCGCTTGGCGCCCCGCCAAGATCCCGCCCGTCGCTCACAGGGACGTGGCCCCGGAGGCTTCAGTGCCCGGGGCCCGCGGTCCCTTGGGCATCGCCCCTGCCCGCCCACGCGGCGCTAGGCGCCGCCCAGCCGCAGCCCGGGCCGGCCCTCCTGCCCGACAGCAGCTGGCCCGAAGCCACTGGGAGCCACCATCGTATCGCAACGGCCCCTCAGCCCCGGCGAGGCCACCCTTGCCCGCACACCACCCGCCGAGCTCAGGAGCCCGCCCCTGGCGGCCGGCAGGCCCGGGGAACCGGCCCCTGCCCTCGATCCCGCTCCCGCACCCGGCAGCGGCGGCGACACGGCGGGGGCGGGGCTTTTGCCGGAGGGAGCTGTGGAGGGACACACCCACCGGCACACAGGTGGCGGCCCCGGGGCGGGGCGCCGGTGGGGGCGGCCAGGTGCAGGTCGAGGGGCTCGCTGGCCGAAGGGACGGCAACCGGGCCCGCGGCGGAGCCTGGGTCCGGGCCAGGCACCCCGGGGGCGTCTGGGGTGCGGCTGCCTTCCAGGGCCGCCTTCTGGCCGCCTGGCGGGCCGGGCCGGCGGGGAGCGCCCCCTCAGGCGCGCGCGCCGTGGTGGGAGGGGCCTGAGGAGGCGGGGCCTGCAGCGGGGCCCCGGCGCGGGAGGAGCCGGCGGCCACCGCCCGCGGGCGAGTTAAAGGAGAAGGCGGAGCGGGAGGCAAAAACCCTACAGCACCCGGTATTCCCAGGCGGTTTCCCATCCAAGTACTAACCAGGCCCGACCCTGCTTAGCTTCCGAGATCAGACGAGATCGGGCGCGTTCAGGGTGGTATGGCCGTAGACGGGACGGGGACGGCGGGCTGCCTCTTGAGGCCCACTTTCCCTGGCGCTTGCGCCTCACCGCCAGCCTGGCGGTCAGCCCGCCCCGGCAGGACCCCGTCGCCCGCCCAGGCAGGGGGAACGGAGGTCTCGGGTACCGGGCGGTGGCGGAGGCGGAGGGTTTGGCCACCCCCTCCCAGCCGAGGGCGGGCGTGACCCAGCGAACCCTTCGGCGCTTGGCGCCCCGCCCAAGATCCGGCCCGTCGCTCACAGGGACGTGGCCCCGGAGGCTTCAGGGCCCGGGGCCCGCGGTCCCTTGGGCATCGCCCCTGCCCGCCCATGCGGCGCTAGGCGCCGCCCAGCCGCAGCCCGGGCCGGCCCTCCTGCCCGACAGCAGCTGGCCCGAAGCCACTGGGAGCCACCATCGTGTCGCCACGGCCCCTCAGCCCCGACGAGGCCACCCTTGCCCGCACACCACCCGCCGAGCTCAGGAGCCCGCCCCTGGCGGCCGGCAGGCCCGGGGAAGCGGCCCCTGCCCTCGATCCCGCTCCCGCACCCGGCCGCGGCGGCGACACGGCAGGGGGCGGGGCTTTTGCCGGAGGGAGCTGTGGAGGGACACACCCACCGGCACACAGGTGGCGGCCCCGGGGCGGGGCGCCGGTGGGGGCGGCCAGGTGCAGGTCGAGGGGCTCGCTGGCCGAAGGGACGGCAACCGGGCCCGCGGCGGAGCCTGGGTCCGGGCCAGGCACCCCGGGGGCGTCTGGGGTGCGGCTGCCTTCCAGGGCCGCCTTCTGGCCGCCTGGCCGCCCGGGCCGGCGGGGAGCGCCCCCTCCGGCGCTCGCGCCGTGGTGGGAGGGGCCTGAGGAGGAGGGGCCTGCAGCGGGGCCCCGGCGCGGGCGGAGCCGGCGGCCACCGCCCGCGGGAGAGTAAAGGAGAAGGCGGAGCGGGAGGCAAAAAGCCTACAGCACCCGGTATTCCCAGGCGGTCTCCCATCCAAGTACTAACCAGGCCCGACCCTGCTTAGCTTCCGAGATCAGACGAGATCGGGCGCGTTCAGGGTAGTATGGCCGTAGACGGGGGCGGGGACGGCGGGCTGCCTCTTGAGGCCCACTTTCGCTGGCGCTTGCGCCTCACCGCCAGCCTGGCGGTCAGCCCGCCCCGGCAGGACCCCGTCGCCCGCCCAGGCAGGGGGAACGGAGGTCTCGGGTACCGGGCGGTGGCGGAGGCGGAGGGTTTGGCCACCCCCTCCCAGCCGAGGGCGGGCGTGACCCAGCGAACCCTTCGGCGCTTGGCGCCCCGCCAAGATCCCGCCCGTCGCTCACAGTGACGTGGCCCCGGAGGCTTCAGTGCCCGGGGCCCGCGGTCCCTTGGGCATCGCCCCTGCCCGCCCACGCGGCGCTAGGCGCCGCCCAGCCGCAACCCGGGCCGGCCCTCCTGCCCGACAGCAGCTGGCCCGAAGCCACTGGGAGCCACCATCGTGTCGCCACGGCCCCTCAGCCCCGGCGAGGCCACCCTTGCCCGCACACCACCTGCCGGGCTCAGGAGCCCGCCCCTGGCGGCCGGCAGGCCCGGGGAAGCAGCCCCTGCCCTCGATCCCGCTCCCGCACCCGGCCGCGGCGGCGACACGGCGGGGGGCGGGGCTTTTGCCGGAGGGAGCTGTGGAGGGACACACCCACCGGCACACAGGTGGCGGCCCCGGGGCGGGGCGCCGGTGGGGGCGGCCAGGTGCAGGTCGAGGGGCTCGCTGGCCGAAGGGACGGCAACCGGGCCCGCGGCGGAGCCTGGGTCCGGGCCAGGCACCCCGGGGGCGTCTGGGGTGCGGCTGCCTTCCAGGGCCGCCTTCTGGCCGCCTGGCGGGCCGGGCCGGCGGGGAGCGCCCCCTCCGGCGCGCGCGCCGTGGTGGGAGGGGCCTGAGGAGGCGGGGCCTGCAGCGGGGCCCCGGCGCCGGCGGAGCCGGCGGCCACCGCCCGCGGGCGAGTTAAAGGAGAAGGCGGAGCGGGAGGCAAAAAGCCTACAGCACCCGGTATTCCCAGGCGGTCTCCCATCCAAGTACTAACCAGGCCCGACCCTGCTTAGCTTCCGAGATCAGACGAGATCGGGCGCGTTCAGGGTAGTATGGCCGTAGACGGGGGCGGGGACGGCGGGCTGCCTCTTGAGGCCCACTTTCGCTGGCGCTTGCGCCTCACCGCCAGCCTGGCGGTCAGCCCACCCCGGCAGGACCCCGTCGCCCGCCCAGGCAGGGGGAACGGAGGTCTCGGGTACCGGGCGGTGGCGGAGGCGGAGGGTTTGGCCACCCCCTCCCAGCCGAGGGCGGGCGTGACCCAGCGAACACTTCGGCGCTTGGCGCCCCGCCAAGATCCCGCCCGTCGCTCACAGGGACGTGGCCCCGGAGGCTTCAGGGCCCGGGGCCCGCGGTCCCTTGGGCATCGCCCCTGCCCGCTCACGCGGCGCTAGGCGCCGCCCGGCCGCAGCCCGGGCCGGCCCTCCTGCCCGACAGCAGCTGGCCCGAAGCCACTGGGAGCCACCATCGTGTCGCCACGGCCCCTCAGCCCCGGCGAGGCCACCCTTGCCCGCACACCACCCGCCGAGCTCAGGAGCCCGCCCCTGGGGCCGGCAGGCCCGGGGAAGCGGCCCCTGCTCTCGATCCCGCTCCCGCACCGGGCCGCGGCGGCGACACGGCGGGGGCGGGGCTTTTGCCGGAGGGAGCTGTGGAGGGACACACCCACCGGCACACAGGTGGCGGCCCCGGGGCGGGGCGCCGGTGGGGGCGGCCAGGTGCAGGTCGACGGGCTCGCTGGCCGAAGGCACGGCAACCGGGCCCGCGGCGGAGCCTGGGTCCGGGCCAGGCACCCCGGGGGCGTCTGGGGTGCGGCTGCCTTCCAGGGCCGCCTTCTGGCCGCCTGGCGGGCCGGGCCGGCGGGGAGCGCCCCCTCCGGCGCGCGCGCCGTGGTGCGAGGGGCCTGAGGAGGCGGGGCCTGCAGCGGAGCCCCGGCGCGGGCGGAGCCGGCGGCCAGCGCCCGCGGGCGAGTTCAAGGAGAAGGCGGAGCGGGAGGCAAAACGCCTACAGCACCCGGTATTCCCAGGAGGTCTCCCATCCAAGTACTAACCAGGCCCGACCCTGCTTAGCTTCCGAGATCAGACGAGATCGGGCGCGTTCAGGGTGGTATGGCCGTAGACGGGACGGGGACGGCGGGCTGCCTCTTGAGGCCCACTTTCGCTGGCGCTTGCGACTCACCGCCAGCCTGGCGGTCAGCCCGCCCCGGCAGGACCCCGTCGCCCGCCCAGGCAGGGGGAACGGAGGTCTCGGGTACCGGGCGGTGGCGGAGGCGGAGGGTTTGGCCACCCCCTCCCAGCCGAGGGCGGGCGTGACCCAGCGAACCCTTCGGCGCTTGGCGCCCCGCCCAAGATCCGGCCCGTCGCTCACAGGGACGTGGCCCCGGAGGCTTCAGGGCCCGGGGCCCGCGGTCCCTTGGGCATCGCCCCTGCCCGACCACGCGGCGCTAGGCGCCGCCCGGCCGCATCCCGGGCCGGCCCTCCTGCCCGACAGCAGCTGGCCCGAAGCCACTGGGAGCCACCATCGTGTCGCCACGGCCCCACAGCCCCGGCGAGGCCACCCTTGCCCGCACACCACCCGCCGAGCTCAGGAGCCCGCCCCTGGCGGCCGGCAGGCCCGGGGAAGCGGCCCCTGCCCTCGATCCCGCTCCCGCACACGGCCGCGGCGGCGACACGGCGGGGGCTGGGCTTTTGCGAGAGGGAGCTGTGGAGGGACACACCCACCGGCACACAGGTGGCGGCCCCGGGGCGGGGCGCCGGTGGGGGCGGCCAGGTGCAGGTCGACGGGCTCGCTGGCCGAAGGCAGGGCAACCGGGCCCGCGGCGGAGCCTGGGTCCGGGCCAGGCACCCCGGGGGCGTCTGGGGTGCGGCTGCCTTCCAGGGCCGCCTTCTGGCCCCCTGGCGGGCCGGGCCGGCGTGGAGCGCCCCCTCCGGCGCGCGCGCCGTGGTGCGAGGGGCCTGAGGAGGCGGGGCCTGCAGCGGAGCCCCGGCGCGGGCGGAGCCGGCGGCCACCGCCCGCGGGCGAGTTCAAGGAGAAGGCGGAGCGGGAGGCAAAAAGCCTACAGCACCCGGTATTCCCAGGCGGTCTCCCATCCAAGTACTAACCAGGCCCGACCCTGCTTAGCTTCCGAGATCAGACGAGATCGGGCGCGTTCAGGGTGGTATGGCCGTAGACGGGACGGGGACGGCGGGCTGCCTCTTGAGGCCCACTTTCGCTGGCGCTTGCGCCTCACCGCCAGCCTGGCGGTCAGCCCGCCCCGGCAGGACCCCGTCGCCCGCCCAGGCAGGGGGAACGGAGGTCTCGGGTACCGGGCGGTGGCGGAGGCGGAGGGTTTGGCCACCCCCTCCCAGCCGAGGGCGGGCGTGACCCAGCGAACCCTTCGGCGCTTGGCGCCCCGCCCAAGATCCGGCCCGTCGCTCACAGGGACGTGGCCCCGGAGGCTTCAGGGCCCGGGGCCCGCGGTCCCTTGGGCATCGCCCCTGTCCGCCCACGCGGCGCTAGGCGCCGCCCGGCCGCAGCCCGGGCCGGCCCTCCTGCCCGACAGCAGCTGGCCCGAAGCCACTGGGAGCCACCATCGTGTCGCCACGGCCCCTCAGCCCCGGCGAGGCCACCCTTGCCCGCACACCACCCGCCGGGCTCAGTAGCCCGCCCCTGGCGGACGGCAGGCCAGGGGAAGCGGCCCCTGCCCTCGATCCCGCTCCCGCACCCGGCCGCGGCGGCGACACGGCGGGGGGCGGGGCTTTTGCCGGAGGGAGCTGTGGAGGGACACACCCACCGGCACACAGGTGGCGGCCCCGGGGCGGGTCGCCGGTGGTGGCGGCCAGGTGCAGGTCGAGGGGCTCGCTGGCGGAAGGCACGGCAATCGGGCCCGCGGCGGAGCCTGGGTCTGGGCCAGGCACCCCGGGGGCGTCTGGGGTGCGGCTGCCTTCCAGGGCCGCCTTCTGGCCGCCTGGCGGGCCGGGCTGGCGGGGAGCGCCCCCTCCGGCGCGCGCGCCGTGGTGGGAGGGGCCTGAGGAGGCGGGGCCTGCAGCGGGACCCGGGCGCGGGCGGAGCCGGCGGCCACCGCCCGCGGGCGAGTTAAAGGAGAAGGCGGAGCGGGAGGCAAAAACCCTACAGCACCCGGTATTCCCAGGCGGTCTCCCATCCAAGTACTAACCAGGCCCGACCCTGCTTAGCTTCCGAGATCAGACGAGATCGGGCGCGTTCAGGGTGGTATGGCCGTAGACGGGGGCGGGGACGGCGGGCTGCCTCTTGAGGCCCACTTTCGCTGGCGCTTGCGCCTCACCGCCAGCCTGGCGGTCAGCCCGCCCCGGCAGGACCCCGTCGCCCGCCCAGGCAGGGGGAACGGAGGTCTCGGGTACCGGGCGGTGGCGGAGGCGGAGGGTTTGGCCACCCCCTCCCAGCCGAGGGCGGGCGTGACCCAGCGAACCCTTCGGCGCTAGGCGCCCCGCCCAAGATCCGGCCCGTCGCTCACAGGGACGTGGCCCCGGAGGCTTCAGGGCCCGGGGCCCGCGGTCCCTTGGGCATCGCCCCTGCCCGCCCACGCGGCGCTAGGCGCCGCCCAGCCGCAGCCCGGTCCGGCCCTCCTGCCCGACAGCAGCTGGCACGAAGCCACTGGGAGCCACCATCGTGTCGCCACGGCCCCTCAGCCCCGGCGAGGCCACCCTTGCCCGCACACCACCCGCCGAGCTCAGGAGCCCGCCCCTGGCGGCCGGCAGGCCCGGGGAAGCGGCCCCTGCCCTCGATCCCGCACCCGCACCCGGCAGCGGCGGCGACACGGCGGGGGGCGGGGCTTTTGCCGGAGGGAGCTGTGGAGGGACACACCCACCGGCACACAGGTGGCGGCCCCGGGGCGGGGCGCCGGTGGGGGCGGCCAGGTGCAGGTCGACGGGCTCGCTGGCCGAAGGGACGGCAACCGGGCGCGCGGCGGAGCCTGGGTCCGGGCCAGGCACCCCGGGGGCGTCTGGGGTGCGGCTGCCTTCCAGGGCCGCCTTCTTGCCGCCTGGCGGGCCGGGCCGGCGGGGAGCGCCCCCTCCGGCGCGCGTGCCGTGGTGGGAGGGGCCTGAGGAGGCGGGGCCTGCAGCGGGGCCCCGGCGCGGGCGGAGCCGGCGGCCACCGCCCGCGGGCGATTTAAAGGAGAAGGCGGAGCGGGAGGCAAAAAGGCTACAGCACCCGGTATTCCCAGGCGGTCTCCCATCCAAGTACTAACCAGGCCCGACCCTGCTTAGCTTCCGAGATCAGACGAGATCGGGCGCGTTCAGGGTAGTATGGCCGTAGACGGGGGCGGGGACGGCGGGCTGCCTCTTGAGGCCCACTTTCGCTGGCGCTTGCGCCTCACCGCCAGCCTGGCGGTCAGCCCGCCCCGGCAGGACCCCGTCGCCCGCCCAGGCAGGGGGAACGGAGGTCTCGGGTACCGGGCGGTGGCGGAGGCGGAGGGTTTGGCCACCCCCTCCCAGCCGAGGGCGGGCGTGACCCAGCGAACCCTTCGGCGCTTGGCGCCCCGCCAAGATCCCGCCCGTCGCTCACAGGGACGTGGCCCCGGAGGCTTCAGTGCCCGGGGCCCGCGGTCCCTTGGGCATCGCCCCTGCCCGCCCACGCGGCGCTAGGCGCCGCCCAGCCGCAACCCGGGCCGGCCCTCCTGCCCGACAGCAGCTGGCCCGAAGCCACTGGGAGCCACCATCGTGTCGCCACGGCCCCTCAGCCCCGGCGAGGCCACCCTTGCCCGCACACCACCCGCCGAGCTCAGGAGCCCGCCCCTGGCGGCCGGCAGGCCCGGGGAAGCGGCCCCTGCCCTCGATCCCGCTCCCGCACCTGGCAGCGGCGGCGACACGGCGGGGGGCGGGGCTTTTGCCGGAGGGAGCTGTGGAGGGACACAGCCACCGGCACACAGGTGGCGGCCCCGGGGCGGGGCGCCGGTGGGGGCGGCCAGGTGCAGGTCGACGGGCTCGCTGGCCGAAGGGACGGCAACCGGGCCCGCGGCGGAGCCTGGGTCCGGGCCAGGCACCCCGGGGGCGTCTGGGGTGCGGCTGCCTTCCAGGGCCGCCTTCTGGCCGCCTGGCGGGCCGGGCCGGCGGGGAGCGCCCCCTCCGGCGCGCGTGCCGTGGTGGGAGGGGCCTGAGGAGGCGGGGCCTGCAGCGGGGCCCCGGCGCGGGCGGAGCCGGCGGCCACCGCCCGCGGGCGAGTTAAAGGAGAAGGCGGAGCGGGAGGCAAAAAGCCTACAGCACCCGGTATTCCCAGGCGGTCTCCCATCCAAGTACTAACCAGGCCCGACCCTGCTTAGCTTCCGAGATCAGACGAGATCGGGCGCGTTCAGGGTAGTATGGCCGTAGACGGGGGCGGGGACGGCGGGCTGCCTCTTGAGGCCCACTTTCGCTGGCGCTTGCGCCTCACCGCCAGCCTGGCGGTCAGCCCGCCCCGGCAGGACCCCGTCGCCCGCCCAGGCAGGGGGAACGGAGGTCTCGGGTACCGGGCGGTGGCGGAGGCGGAGGGTTTGGCCACCCCCTCCCAGCCGAGGGCGGGCGTGACCCAGCGAACCCTTCGGCGCTTGGCGCCCCGCCAAGATCCCGCCCGTCGCTCACAGGGACGTGGCCCCGGAGGCTTCAGTGCCCGGGGCCCGCGGTCCCTTGGGCATCGCCCCTGCCCGCCCACGCGGCGCTAGGCGCCGCCCAGCCGCAACCCGGGCCGGCCCTCCTGCCCGACAGCAGCTGGCCCGAAGCCACTGGGAGCCACCATCGTGTCGCCACGGCCCCTCAGCCCCGGCGAGGCCACCCTTGCCCGCACACCACCTGCCGGGCTCAGGAGCCCGCCCCTGGCGGCCGGCAGGCCCGGGGAAGCAGCCCCTGCCCTCGATCCCGCTCCCGCACCCGGCCGCGGCGGCGACACGGCGGGGGGCGGGGCTTTTGCCGGAGGGAGCTGTGGAGGGACACACCCACCGGCACACAGGTGGCGGCCCCGGGGCGGGGCGCCGGTGGGGGCGGCCAGGTGCAGGTCGAGGGGCTCGCTGGCCGAAGGGATGGCAACCGGGCCCGCGGCGGAGCCTGGGTCCGGGCCAGGCACCCCGGGGGCGTCTGGGGTGCGGCTGCCTTCCAGGGCCGCCTTCTGGTCGCCTGGCGGGCCGGGCCGGCGGGGAGCGCCCCCTCCGGCGCGCGCGCCGTGGTGGGAGGGGCCTGAGGAGGCGGGGCCTGCAGCGGGGCCCCGGCGCCGGCGGAGCCGGCGGCCACCGCCCGCGGGCGAGTTAAAGGAGAAGGCGGAGCGGGAGGCAAAAAGCCTACAGCACCCGGTATTCCCAGGCGGTCTCCCATCCAAGTACTAACCAGGCCCGACCCTGCTTAGCTTCCGAGATCAGACGAGATCGGGCGCGTTCAGGGTAGTATGGCCGTAGACGGGGGCGGGGACGGCGGGCTGCCTCTTGAGGCCCACTTTCGCTGGCGCTTGCGGCTCACCGCCAGCCTGGCGGTCAGCCCACCCCGGCAGGACCCCGTCGCCCGCCCAGGCAGGGGGAACGGAGGTCTCGGGTACCGGGCGGTGGCGGAGGCGGAGGGTTTGGCCACCCCCTCCCAGCCGAGGGCGGGCGTGACCCAGCGAACACTTCGGCGCTTGGCGCCCCGCCAAGATCCCGCCCGTCGCTCACAGGGACGTGGCCCCGGAGGCTTCAGGGCCCGGGGCCCGCGGTCCCTTGGGCATCGCCCCTGCCCGCTCACGCGGCGCTAGGCGCCGCCCGGCCGCAGCCCGGGCCGGCCCTCCTGCCCGACAGCAGCTGGCCCGAAGCCACTGGGAGCCACCATCGTGTCGCCACGGCCCCTCAGCCCCGGCGAGGCCACCCTTGCCCGCACACCACCCGCCGAGCTCAGGAGCCCGCCCCTGGGGCCGGCAGGCCCGGGGAAGCGGCCCCTGCTCTCGATCCCGCTCCCGCACCGGGCCGCGGCGGCGACACGGCGGGGGCGGGGATTTTGCCGGAGGGAGCTGTGGAGGGACACACCCACCGGCACACAGGTGGCGGCCCCGGGGCGGGGCGCCGGTGGGGGCGGCCAGGTGCAGGTCGACGGGCTCGCTGGCCGAAGGCACGGCAACCGGGCCCGCGGCGGAGCCTGGGTCCGGGCCAGGCACCCCGGGGGCGTCTGGGGTGCGGCTGCCTTCCAGGGCCGCCTTCTGGCCGCCTGGCGGGCCGGGCCGGCGGGGAGCGCCCCCTCCGGCGCGCGCGCCGTGGTGCGAGGGGCCTGAGGAGGCGGGGCCTGCAGCGGAGCCCCGGCGCGGGCGGAGCCGGCGGCCAGCGCCCGCGGGCGAGTTCAAGGAGAAGGCGGAGCGGGAGGCAAAACGCCTACAGCACCCGGTATTCCCAGGAGGTCTCCCATCCAAGTACTAACCAGGCCCGACCCTGCTTAGCTTCCGAGATCAGACGAGATCGGGCGCGTTCAGGGTGGTATGGCCGTAGACGGGACGGGGACGGCGGGCTGCCTCTTGAGGCCCACTTTCGCTGGCGCTTGCGCCTCACCGCCAGCCTGGCGGTCAGCCCGCCCCGGCAGGACCCCGTCGCCCGCCCAGGCAGGGGGAACGGAGGTCTCGGGTACCGGGCGGTGGCGGAGGCGGAGGGTTTGGCCACCCCCTCCCAGCCGAGGGCGGGCGTGACCCAGCGAACCCTTCGGCGCTTGGCGCCCCGCCCAAGATCCGGCCCGTCGCTCACAGGGACGTGGCCCCGGAGGCTTCAGGGCCCGGGGCCCGCGGTCCCTTGGGCATCGCCCCTGCCCGACCACGCGGCGCTAGGCGCCGCCCGGCCGCATCCCGGGCCGGCCCTCCTGCCCGACAGCAGCTGGCCCGAAGCCACTGGGAGCCACCATCGTGTCGCCACGGCCCCACAGCCCCGGCGAGGCCACCCTTGCCCGCACACCACCCGCCGAGCTCAGGAGCCCGCCCCTGGCGGCCGGCAGGCACGGGGAAGCGGCCCCTGCCCTCGATCCCGCTCCCGCACACGGCCGCGGCGGCGACACGGCGGGGGCTGGGCTTTTGCGAGAGGGAGCTGTGGAGGGACACACCCACCGGCACACAGGTGGCGGCCCCGGGGCGGGGCGCCGGTGGGGGCGGCCAGGTGCAGGTCGACGGGCTCGCTGGCCGAAGGCACGGCAACCGGGCCCGCGGCGGAGCCTGGGTCCGGGCCAGGCACCCCGGGGGCGTCTGGGGTGCGGCTGCCTTCCAGGGCCGCCTTCTGGCCCCCTGGCGGGCCGGGCCGGCGTGGAGCGCCCCCTCCGGCGCGCGCGCCGTGGTGGGAGGGGCCTGAGGAGGCGGGGCCTGCAGCGGGGCCCCGGCGCGGGCGGAGCCGGCGGCCACCGCCCGCGGGCGAGTTAAAGGAGAAGGCGGAGCGGGAGGCAAAAAGCCTACAGCACCCGGTATTCCCAGGCGGTCTCCCATCCAAGTACTAACCAGGCCCGACCCTGCTTAGCTTCCGAGATCAGACGAGATCGGGCGCGTTCAGGGTGGCATGGCCGTAGACGGGACGGGGACGGCGGGCTGCCTCTTGAGGCCCACTTTCGCTGGCGCTTGCGCCTCACCGCCAGCCTGGCGGTCAGCCCGCCCCGGCAGGACCCCGTCGCCCGCCCAGGCAGGGGGAACGGAGGTCTCGGGTACCAGGCGGTGGCGGAGGCGGAGGGTTTGGCCACCCCCTCCCAGCCGAGGGCGGGCGTGACCCAGCGAACCCTTCGGCGCTTGGCGCCCCGCCCAAGATCCGGCCCGTCGCTCACAGGGACGTGGCCCCGGAGGCTTCAGGGCCCGGGGCCCGCGGTCCCTTGGGCATCGCCCCTGCCCGCCCACGCGGCGCTAGGCGCCGCCCAGCCGCAGCCCGGGGCGGCCCTCCTGCCCGACAGCAGCTGGCCCGAAACCACTGGGAGCCACCATCGTGTCGCCACGGCCCCTCAGCCCCGGCGAGGCCACCCTTGCCCGCACACCACCCGCCGAGCTCAGGAGCCCGCCCCTGGCGGCCGGCAGGCCCGGGGAAGAGGCCCCTGCCCTCGATCCCGCTCCCGCACCCGGCCGCGCCGGCGACACGGCGGGGGGCGGGGCTTTTGCCGGAGGGAGCTGTGGAGGGACACACCCACCGGCACACAGGTGGCGGCCCCGGGGCGGGGCGCCGGAGGGGGCGGCCAGGTGCAGGTCGAGGGGCTCGCTGGCCGAAGGGACGGCAACCGGGCCCACGGCGGAGCCTGGGTCCGGGCCAGGCACCCTGGGGGCGTCTGGGGTGCGGCTGCCTTCCAGGGCCGCCTTCTGGCCGCCTGGCGGGCCGGGCCGGCGGGGAGCGCCCCCTCCGGCGCGTGCGCCGTGGTGGGAGGGGCCTGAGGAGGAGGGGCCTGCAGCGGGGCCCCGGCGCGGGCGGAGCCGGCGGCCACCGCCCGCGGGCGAGTAAAGGAGAAGGCGGAGCGGGAGGCAAAAAGCCTACAGCACCCGGTATTCCCAGGCGGTCTCCCATCCAAGTACTAACCAGGCCCGACCCTGCTTAAGCTTCCGAGATCAGACGAGATCGGGCGCGTTCAGGGTGGTATGGCCGTAGACGGGGGCGGGGACGGCGTGCTGCCTCTTGAGGCCCACTTTCGCTGGCGCTTGCGCCTCACCGACAGCCTGGCGGTCAGCCCGCCCCGGCAGGACCCCGTCGCCCGCCCAGGCAGGGGGAACGGAGGTCTCGGGTACCGGGCGGTGGCGGAGGCGGAGGGTTTGGCCACCCCCTCCCAGCCGAGGGCGGGCGTGACCCAGCGAACCCTTCGGCGCTTGGCGCCCCGCCAAGATCCCGCCCGTCGCTCACAGGGACGTGGCCCCGGAGGCTTCAGGGCCCGGGGCCCACGGTCCCTTGGGCATCGCCCCTGCCCGCCCACGCGGCGCTAGGCGCCGCCCGGCCGCAGCCCGGGCCGGCCCTCCTGCCCGACAGCAGCTGGCCCGAAGCCACTGGGAGCCACCATCGTGTCGCCACGGCCCCTCAGCCCCGGCGAGGCCACCCTTGCCCGCACACCACCCGCCGAGCTCAGGAGCCCGCCCCTGGCGGCCGGCAGGCCCGGGGAAGCGGCCCCTGCCCTCGATCCCGCTCCCGCACCCGGCCGCGGCGGCGACACGGCGGGGGCGGGGCTTTTGCCGGAGGGAGCTGTGGAGGGACACACCCACCGGCACACAGGTGGCGGCCCCGGGGCGGGGCGCCGGTGGGGGCGGCCAAGTGCAGGTCGACGGGCTCGCTGGCCGAAGGCACGGCAACCGGGCCCGCGGCGGAGCCTGGGTCCGGGCCAGGCACCCCGGGGGCATCTGGGGTGCGGCTGCCTTCCTGGGCCGCCTTCTGGCCGCCTGGCGGGCCGGACCGGCGGGGAGCGCCCCCTCCGGCGCGCGCGCCGTGGTGCGAGGGGCCTGAGGAGGCGGGGCCTGCAGCGGAGCCCCGGCGCGGGCGGAGCCGGCGGCCACCGCCCGCGGGCGAGTTCAAGGAGAAGGCGGAGCGGGAGGCAAAAAGCCTACAGCACCCGGTATTCCCAGGCGGTCTCCCATCCAAGTACTAACCAGGCCCGACCCTGCTTAGCTTCCGAGATCAGACGAGATCGGGCGCGTTCAGGGTGGTATGGCTGTAGACGGGACGGGGACGGCGGGCTGCCTCTTGAGGCCCACTTTCGCTGGCGCTTGCGCCTCACCGCCAGCCTGGCGGTCAGCCCGCCCCGGCAGGACCCCGTCGCCCGCCCAGGCAGGGGGAACGGAGGTCTCGGGTACCGGGCGGTGGCGGAGGCGGAGGGTTTGGCCACCCCCTCCCAGCCGAGGGCGGGCGTGACCCAGCGAACCCTTCGGCGCTTGGCGCCCCGCCCAAGATCCGGCCCGTCGCTCACAGGGACGTGGCCCCGGAGGCTTCAGGGCCCGGGGCCCGCGGTCCCTTGGGCATCGCCCCTGTCCGCCCACGCGGCGCTAGGCGCCGCCCGGCCGCAGCCCGGGCCGGCCCTCCTGCCCGACAGCAGCTGGCCCGAAGCCACTGGGAGCCACCATCGTGTCGCCACGGCCCCTCAGCCCCGGCGAGGCCACCCTTGCCCGCACACCACCCGCCGGGCTCAGTAGCCCGCCCCTGGCGGACGGCAGGCCAGGGGAAGCGGCCCCTGCCCTCGATCCCGCTCCCGCACCCGGCCGCGGCGGCGACACGGCGGGGGGCGGGGCTTTTGCCGGAGGGAGCTGTGGAGGGACACACCCACCGGCACACAGGTGGCGGCCCCGGGGCGGGGCGCCGGTGGGGGCGGCCAGGTGCAGGTCGAGGGGCTCGCTGGCCGAAGGGACGGCAACCGGGCCCGCGGCGGAGCCTGGGTCCGGGCCAGGCACCCCGGGGGCGTCTGGGGTGCGGCTGCCTTCCAGGGACGCCTTCTGGCCGCCTGGCGGGCCGGGCCGGCGGGGAGCGCCCCCTCCGGCGCGCGCGCCGTGGTGGGAGGGGCCTGAGGAGGCGGGGCCTGCAGCGGGGCCCCGGCGCCGGCGGAGCCGGCGGCCACCGCCCGCGGGCGAGTTAAAGGAGAAGGCGGAGCGGGAGGCAAAAAGCCTACAGCACCCGGTATTCCCAGGCGGTCTCCCATCCAAGTACTAACCAGGCCCGACCCAGCTTAGCTTCCGAGATCAGACGAGATCGGGCGCGTTCAGGGTGGTATGGCCGTAGACGGGGGCGGGGACGGCGGGCTGCCTCTTGAGGCCCACTTTCGCTGGCGCTTGCGCCTCACCGCCAGCCTGGCGGTCAGCCCGCCCCGGCAGGACCCCGTCGCCCGCCCAGGCAGGGGGAACGGAGGTCTCGGGTACCGGGCGGTGGCGGAGGCGGAGGGTTTGGCCACCCCCTCCCAGCCGAGGGCGGGCGTGACCCAGCGAACACTTCGGCGCTTGGCGCCCCGCCAAGATCCCGCCCGTCGCTCACAGGGACGTGGCCCCGGAGGCTTCAGGGCCCGGGGCCCGCGGTCCCTTGGGCATCGCCCCTGCCCGCTCACGCGGCGCTAGGCGCCGCCCGGCAGCAGCCCGGGCCGGCCCTCCTGCCCGACAGCAGCTGGCCCGAAGCCACTGGGAGCCACCATCGTGTCGCCACGGCCCCTCAGCCCCGGCGAGGCCACCCTTGCCCGCACACCACCCGCCGAGCTCAGGAGCCCGCCCCTGGGGCCGGCAGGCCCGGGGAAGCGGCCCCTGCTCTCGATCCCGCTCCCGCACCCGGCCGCGGCGGCGACACGGCGGGGGCGGGGCTTTTGCCGGAGGGAGCTGTGGAGGGACACACCCACCGGCACACAGGTGGCGGCCCCGGGGCGGGGCGCCGGTGGGGGCGGCCAGGTGCAGGTCGACGGGCTCGCTGGCCGAAGGCACGGCAACCGGGCCCGCGGCGGAGCCTGGGTCCGGCCAGGCACCCCGGGGGCGTCTGGGGTGCGGCTGCCTTCCAGGGCCGCCTTCTGGCCGCCTGGCGGGCCGGGCCGGCGGGGAGCGCCCCCTCCGGCGCGCGCGCCGTGGTGCGAGGGGCCTGAGGAGGCGGGGCCTGCAGCGGAGCCCCGGCGCGGGCGGAGCCGGCGGCCAGCGCCCGCGGGCGAGTTCAAGGAGAAGGCGGAGCGGGAGGCAAAAAGCCTACAGCACCCGGTATTCCCAGGAGGTCTCCCATCCAA
Organism: Delphinapterus leucas; assembly: GCF_059928025.1. Lineage (NCBI taxonomy): Eukaryota > Metazoa > Chordata > Mammalia > Artiodactyla > Monodontidae > Delphinapterus > Delphinapterus leucas. The sequence goes on along the minus strand of NC_143147.1, from coordinate 29,099,338 downwards.
GTACTAACCAGGCCCGACCCTGCTTAGCTTCCGAGATCAGACGAGATCGGGCGCGTTCAGGGTGGTATGGCCGTAGACGGGACGGGGACGGCGGGCTGCCTCTTGAGGCCCACTTTCGCTGGCGCTTGCGCCTCACCGCCAGCCTGGCGGTCAGCCCGCCCCGGCAGGACCCCGTCGCCCGCCCAGGCAGGGGGAACGGAGGTCTCGGGTACCGGGCGGTGGCGGAGGCGGAGGGTTTGGCCACCCCCTCCCAGCCGAGGGCGGGCGTGACCCAGCGAACCCTTCGGCGCTTGGCGCCCCGCCCAAGATCCGGCCCGTCGCTCACAGGGACGTGGCCCCGGAGGCTTCAGGGCCCGGGGCCCGCGGTCCCTTGGGCATCGCCCCTGCCCGACCACGCGGCGCTAGGCGCCGCCCGGCCGCATCCCGGGCCGGCCCTCCTGCCCGACAGCAGCTGGCCCGAAGCCACTGGGAGCCACCATCGTGTCGCCACGGCCCCACAGCCCCGGCGAGGCCACCCTTGCCCGCACACCACCCGCCGAGCTCAGGAGCCCGCCCCTGGCGGCCGGCAGGCCCGGGGAAGCGGCCCCTGCCCTCGATCCCGCTCCCGCACACGGCCGCGGCGGCGACACGGCGGGGGCTGGGCTTTTGCCAGAGGGAGCTGTGGAGGGACACACCCACCGGCACACAGGTGGCGGCCCCGGGGCGGGGCGCCGGTGGGGGCGGCCAGGTGCAGGTCGACGGGCTCGCTGGCCGAAGGCACGGCAACCGGGCCCGCGGCGGAGCCTGGGTCCGGGCCAGGCACCCCGGGGGCGTCTGGGGTGCGGCTGCCTTCCAGGGCCGCCTTCTGGCCCCCTGGCGGGCCGGGCCGGCGGGGAGCGCCCCCTCCGGCGCGCGCGCCGTGGTGGGAGGGGCCTGAGGAGGCGGGGCCTGCAGCGGGGCCCCGGCGCGGGCGGAGCCGGCGGCCACCGCCCGCGGGCGAGTTAAAGGAGAAGGCGGAGCGGGAGGCAAAAAGCCTACAGCACCCGGTATTCCCAGGCGGTCTCCCATCCAAGTACTAACCAGGCCCGACCCTGCTTAGCTTCCGAGATCAGACGAGATCGGGCGCGTTCAGGGTGGTATGGCCGTAGACGGGACGGGGACGGCGGGCTGCCTCTTGAGGCCCACTTTCGCTGGCGCTTGCGCCTCACCGCCAGCCTGGCAGTCAGCCCGCCCCGGCAGGACCCCGTCGCCCGCCCAGGCAGGGGGAACGGAGGTCTCGGGTACCGGGCGGTGGCGGAGGCGGAGGGTTTGGCCACCCCCTCCCAGCCGAGGGCGGGCGTGACCCAGCGAACCCTTCGGCGCTTGGCGCCCCGCCCAAGATCCGGCCCGTCGCTCACAGGGACGTGGCCCCGGAGGCTTCAGGGCCCGGGGCCCGCGGTCCCTTGGGCATCGCCCCTGCCCGCCCACGCGGCGCTAGGCGCCGCCCAGCCGCAGCCCGGGGCGGCCCTCCTGCCCGACAGCAGCTGGCCCGAAACCACTGGGAGCCACCATCGTGTCGCCACGGCCCCTCAGCCCCGGCGAGGCCACCCTTGCCCGCACACCACCCGCCGAGCTCAGGAGCCCGCCCCTGGCGGCCGGCAGGCCCGGGGAAGAGGCCCCTGCCCTCGATCCCGCTCCCGCACCCGGCCGCGGCGGCGACACGGCGGGGGGCGGGGCTTTTGCCGGAGGGAGCTGTGGAGGGACACACCCACCGGCACACAGGTGGCGGCCCCGGGGCGGGGCGCCGGAGGGGGCGGCCAGGTGCAGGTCGAGGGGCTCGCTGGCCGAAGGGACGGCAACCGGGCCCACGGCGGAGCCTGGGTCCGGGCCAGGCACCCTGGGGGCGTCTGGGGTGCGGCTGCCTTCCAGGGCCGCCTTCTGGCCGCCTGGCGGGCCGGGCCGGCGGGGAGCGCCCCCTCCGGCGCGTGCGCCGTGGTGGGAGGGGCCTGAGGAGGAGGGGCCTGCAGCGGGGCCCCGGCGCGGGCGGAGCCGGCGGCCACCGCCCGCGGGCGAGTAAAGGAGAAGGCGGAGCGGGAGGCAAAAAGCCTACAGCACCCGGTATTCCCAGGCGGTCTCCCATCCAAGTACTAACCAGGCCCGACCCTGCTTAAGCTTCCGAGATCAGACGAGATCGGGCGCGTTCAGGGTGGTATGGCCGTAGACGGGGGCGGGGACGGCGTGCTGCCTCTTGAGGCCCACTTTCGCTGGCGCTTGCGCCTCACCGACAGCCTGGCGGTCAGCCCGCCCCGGCAGGACCCCGTCGCCCGCCCAGGCAGGGGGAACGGAGGTCTCGGGTACCGGGCGGTGGCGGAGGCGGAGGGTTTGGCCACCCCCTCCCAGCCGAGGGCGGGCGTGACCCAGCGAACCCTTCGGCGCTTGGCGCCCCGCCAAGATCCCGCCCGTCGCTCACAGGGACGTGGCCCCGGAGGCTTCAGGGCCCGGGGCCCACGGTCCCTTGGGCATCGCCCCTGCCCGCCCACGCGGCGCTAGGCGCCGCCCGGCCGCAGCCCGGGCCGGCCCTCCTGCCCGACAGCAGCTGGCCCGAAGCCACTGGGAGCCACCATCGTGTCGCCACGGCCCCTCAGCCCCGGCGAGGCCACCCTTGCCCGCACACCACCCGCCGAGCTCAGGAGCCCGCCCCTGGCGGCCGGCAGGCCCGGGGAAGCGGCCCCTGCCCTCGATCCCGCTCCCGCACCCGGCCGCGGCGGCGACACGGCGGGGGCGGGGCTTTTGCCGGAGGGAGCTGTGGAGGGACACACCCACCGGCACACAGGTGGCGGCCCCGGGGCGGGGCGCCGGTGGGGGCGGCCAAGTGCAGGTCGACGGGCTCGCTGGCCGAAGGCACGGCAACCGGGCCCGCGGCGGAGCCTGGGTCCGGGCCAGGCACCCCGGGGGCATCTGGGGTGCGGCTGCCTTCCTGGGCCGCCTTCTGGCCGCCTGGCGGGCCGGACCGGCGGGGAGCGCCCCCTCCGGCGCGCGCGCCGTGGTGCGAGGGGCCTGAGGAGGCGGGGCCTGCAGCGGAGCCCCGGCGCGGGCGGAGCCGGCGGCCACCGCCCGCGGGCGAGTTCAAGGAGAAGGCGGAGCGGGAGGCAAAAAGCCTACAGCACCCGGTATTCCCAGGCGGTCTCCCATCCAAGTACTAACCAGGCCCGACCCTGCTTAGCTTCCGAGATCAGACGAGATCGGGCGCGTTCAGGGTGGTATGGCTGTAGACGGGACGGGGACGGCGGGCTGCCTCTTGAGGCCCACTTTCGCTGGCGCTTGCGCCTCACCGCCAGCCTGGCGGTCAGCCCGCCCCGGCAGGACCCCGTCGCCCGCCCAGGCAGGGGGAACGGAGGTCTCGGGTACCGGGCGGTGGCGGAGGCGGAGGGTTTGGCCACCCCCTCCCAGCCGAGGGCGGGCGTGACCCAGCGAACCCTTCGGCGCTTGGCGCCCCGCCCAAGATCCGGCCCGTCGCTCACAGGGACGTGGCCCCGGAGGCTTCAGGGCCCGGGGCCCGCGGTCCCTTGGGCATCGCCCCTGTCCGCCCACGCGGCGCTAGGCGCCGCCCGGCCGCAGCCCGGGCCGGCCCTCCTGCCCGACAGCAGCTGGCCCGAAGCCACTGGGAGCCACCATCGTGTCGCCACGGCCCCTCAGCCCCGGCGAGGCCACCCTTGCCCGCACACCACCCGCCGGGCTCAGTAGCCCGCCCCTGGCGGACGGCAGGCCAGGGGAAGCGGCCCCTGCCCTCGATCCCGCTCCCGCACCCGGCCGCGGCGGCGACACGGCGGGGGGCGGTGCTTTTGCCGGAGGGAGCTGTGGAGGGACACACCCACCGGGACACAGGTGGCGGCCCCGGGGCGGGTCGCCGGTGGTGGCGGCCAGGTGCAGGTCGAGGGGCTCGCTGGCGGAAGGCACGGCAATCGGGCCCGCGGCGGAGCCTGGGTCTGGGCCAGGCACCCCGGGGGCGTCTGGGGTGCGGCTGCCTTCCAGGGCCGCCTTCTGGCCGCCTGGCGGGCCGGGCTGGCGGGGAGCGCCCCCTCCGGCGCGCGCGCCGTGGTGGGAGGGGCCTGAGGAGGCGGGGCCTGCAGCGGGACCCGGGCGCGGGCGGAGCCGGCGGCCACCGCCCGCGGGCGAGTTAAAGGAGAAGGCGGAGCGGGAGGCAAAAACCCTACAGCACCCGGTATTCCCAGGCGGTCTCCCATCCAAGTACTAACCAGGCCCGACCCTGCTTAGCTTCCGAGATCAGACGAGATCGGGCGCGTTCAGGGTGGTATGGCCGTAGACGGGGGCGGGGACGGCGGGCTGCCTCTTGAGGACCACTTTCGCTGGCGCTTGCGCCTCACCGCCAGCCTGGCGGTCAGCCCGCCCCGGCAGGACCCCGTCGCCCGCCCAGGCAGGGGGAACGGAGGTCTCGGGTACCGGGCGGCGGCGGAGGCGGAGGGTTTGGCCACCCCCTCCCAGCCGAGGGCGGGCGTGACCCAGCGAACCCTTCGGCGCTTGGCGCCCCGCCAAGATCCCGCCCGTCGCTCACAGGGACGTGGCCCCGGAGGCTTCAGTGCCCGGGGCCCGCGGTCCCTTGGGCATCGCCCCTGCCCGCCCACGCGGCGCTAGGCGCCGCCCAGCCGCAAACCGGGCCGGCCCTCCTGCCCGACAGCAGCTGGCCCGAAGCCACTGGGAGCCACCATCGTGTCGCCACGGCCCCTCAGCCCCGGCGAGGCCACCCTTGCCCGCACACCACCCGCCGAGCTCAGGAGCCCGCCCCTGGCGGCCGGCAGGCCCGGGGAAGCGGCCCCTGCCCTCGATCCCGCTCCCGCACCCGGCAGCGGCGGCGACACGGCGGGGGGCGGGGCTTTTGCCGGAGGGAGCTGTGGAGGGACACAGCCACCGGCACACAGGTGGCGGCCCCGGGGCGGGGCGCCGGTGGGGGCGGCCAGGTGCAGGTCGACGGGCTCGCTGGCCGAAGGGACGGCAACCGGGCCCGCAGCGGAGCCTGGGTCCGGGCCAGGCACCCCGGGGGCGTCTGGGGTGCGGCTGCCTTCCAGGGCCGCCTTCTGGCCGCCTGGCGGGCCGGGCCGGCGGGGAGCGCCCCCTCCGGCGCGCGTGCCGTGGTGGGAGGGGCCTGAGGAGGCGGGGCCTGCAGCGGGGCCCCGGCGCGGGCGGAGCCGGCGGCCACCGCCCGCGGGCGAGTTAAAGGAGAAGGCGGAGCGGGAGGCAAAAACCCTACAGCACCCGGTATTCCCAGGCGGTCTCCCATCCAAGTACTAACCAGGCCCGACCCTGCTTAGCTTCCGAGATCAGACGAGATCGGGCGCGTTCAGGGTAGTATGGCCGTAGACGGGGGCGGGGACGGCGGGCTGCCTCTTGAGGCCCACTTTCGCTGGCGCTTGCGCCTCACCGCCAGCCTGGCGGTCAGCCCGCCCCGGCAGGACCCCGTCGCCCGCCCAGGCAGGGGGAACGGAGGTCTCAGGTACCGGGCGGTGGCGGAGGCGGAGGGTTTGGCCACCCCCTCCCAGCCGAGGGCGGGCGTGACCCAGCGAACCCTTCGGCGCTTGGCGCCCCGCCAAGATCCCGCCCGTCGCTCACAGGGACGTGGCCCCGGAGGCTTCAGTGCCCGGGGCCCGCGGTCCCTTGGGCATCGCCCCTGCCCGCCCACGCGGCGCTAGGCGCCGCCCAGCCGCAACCCGGGCCGGCCCTCCTGCCCGACAGCAGCTGGCCCGAAGCCACTGGGAGCCACCATCGTGTCGCCACGGCCCCTCAGCCCCGGCGAGGCCACCCTTGCCCGCACACCACCTGCCGGGCTCAGGAGCCCGCCCCTGGCGGCCGGCAGGCCCGGGGAAGCAGCCCCTGCCCTCGATCCCGCTCCCGCACCCGGCCGCGGCGGCGACACGGCGGGGGGCGAGGCTTTTGCCGGAGGGAGCTGTGGAGGGACACACCCACCGGCACACAGGTGGCGGCACCGGGGCGGGGCGCCGGTGGGGGCGGCCAGGTGCAGGTCGAGGGGCTCGCTGGCCGAAGGGACGGCAACCGGGCCCGCGGCGGAGCCTGGGTCCGGGCCAGGCACCCCGGGGGCGTCTGGGGTGCGGCTGCCTTCCAGGGCCGCCTTCTGGCCGCCTGGCGGGCCGGGCCGGCGGGGAGCGCCCCCTCCGGCGCGCGCGCCGTGGTGGGAGGGGCCTGAGGAGGCGGGGCCTGCAGCGGGGCCCCGGCGCGGGCGGAGCCGGCGGCCACCGCCCGCGGGCGAGTTAAAGGAGAAGGCGGAGCAGGAGGCAAAAAGCCTACAGCACCCGGTATTCCCAGGCGGTCTCCCATCCAAGTACTAACCAGGCCCGACCCTGCTTAGCTTCCGAGATCAGACGAGATCGGGCGCGTTCAGGGTGGTATGGCCGTAGACGGGACGGGGACGGCGGGCTGCCTCTTGAGGCCCACTTTCGCTGGCGCTTGCGCCTCACCGCCAGCCTGGCGGTCAGCCCGCCCCGGCAGGACCCCGTCGCCCGCCCAGGCAGGGGGAACGGAGGTCTCGGGTACCGGGCGGTGGCGGAGGCGGAGGGTTTGGCCACCCCCTCCCAGCCGAGGGCGGGCGTGACCCAGCGAACCCTTCGGCGCTTGGCGCCCCGCCCAAGATCCGGCCCGTCGCTCACAGGGACGTGGCCCCGGAGGCTTCAGGGCCCGGGGCCCGCGGTCCCTTGGGCATCGCCCCTGTCCGCCCACGCGGCGCTAGGCGCCGCCCGGCCGCAGCCCGGGCCGGCCCTCCTGCCCGACAGCAGCTGGCCCGAAGCCACTGGGAGCCACCATCGTGTCGCCACGGCCCCTCAGCCCCGGCGAGGCCACCCTTGCCCGCACACCACCCGCCGGGCTCAGTAGCCCGCCCCTGGCGGACGGCAGGCCAGGGGAAGCGGCCCCTGCCCTCGATCCCGCTCCCGCACCCGGCCGCGGCGGCGACACGGCGGGGGGCGGGGCTTTTGCCGGAGGGAGCTGTGGAGGGACACACCCACCGGCACACAGGTGGCGGCCCCGGGGCGGGTCGCCGGTGGTGGCGGCCAGGTGCAGGTCGAGGGGCTCGCTGGCGGAAGGCACGGCAATCGGGCCCGCGGCGGAGCCTGGGTCTGGGCCAGGCACCCCGGGGGCGTCTGGGGTGCGGCTGCCTTCCAGGGCCGCCTTCTGGCCGCCTGGCGGGCCGGGCTGGCGGGGAGCGCCCCCTCCGGCGCGCGCGCCGTGGTGGGAGGGGCCTGAGGAGGCGGGGCCTGCAGCGGGACCCGGGCGCGGGCGGAGCCGGCGGCCACCGCCCGCGGGCGAGTTAAAGGAGAAGGCGGAGCGGGAGGCAAAAACCCTACAGCACCCGGTATTCCCAGGCGGTCTCCCATCCAAGTACTAACCAGGCCCGACCCTGCTTAGCTTCCGAGATCAGACGAGATCGGGCGCGTTCAGGGTGGTATGGCCGTAGACGGGGGCGGGGACGGCGGGCTGCCTCTTGAGGCCCACTTTCGCTGGCGCTTGCGCCTCACCGCCAGCCTGGCGGTCAGCCCGCCCCGGCAGGACCCCGTCGCCCGCCCAGGCAGGGGGAACGGAGGTCTCGGGTACCGGGCGGTGGCGGAGGCGGAGGGTTTGGCCACCCCCTCCCAGCCGAGGGCGGGCGTGACCCAGCGAACCCTTCGGCGCTAGGCGCCCCGCCCAAGATCCGGCCCGTCGCTCACAGGGACGTGGCCCCGGAGGCTTCAGGGCCCGGGGCCCGCGGTCCCTTGGGCATCGCCCCTGCCCGCCCACGCGGCGCTAGGCGCCGCCCAGCCGCAGCCCGGTCCGGCCCTCCTGCCCGACAGCAGCTGGCACGAAGCCACTGGGAGCCACCATCGTGTCGCCACGGCCCCTCAGCCCCGGCGAGGCCACCCTTGCCCGCACACCACCCGCCGAGCTCAGGAGCCCGCCCCTGGCGGCCGGCAGGCCCGGGGAAGCGGCCCCTGCCCTCGATCCCGCACCCGCACCCGGCAGCGGCGGCGACACGGCGGGGGGCGGGGCTTTTGCCGGAGGGAGCTGTGGAGGGACACACCCACCGGCACACAGGTGGCGGCCCCGGGGCGGGGCGCCGGTGGGGGCGGCCAGGTGCAGGTCGACGGGCTCGCTGGCCGAAGGGACGGCAACCGGGCGCGCGGCGGAGCCTGGGTCCGGGCCAGGCACCCCGGGGGCGTCTGGGGTGCGGCTGCCTTCCAGGGCCGCCTTCTTGCCGCCTGGCGGGCCGGGCCGGCGGGGAGCGCCCCCTCCGGCGCGCGTGCCGTGGTGGGAGGGGCCTGAGGAGGCGGGGCCTGCAGCGGGGCCCCGGCGCGGGCGGAGCCGGCGGCCACCGCCCGCGGGCGATTTAAAGGAGAAGGCGGAGCGGGAGGCAAAAAGGCTACAGCACCCGGTATTCCCAGGCGGTCTCCCATCCAAGTACTAACCAGGCCCGACCCTGCTTAGCTTCCGAGATCAGACGAGATCGGGCGCGTTCAGGGTAGTATGGCCGTAGACGGGGGCGGGGACGGCGGGCTGCCTCTTGAGGCCCACTTTCGCTGGCGCTTGCGCCTCACCGCCAGCCTGGCGGTCAGCCCGCCCCGGCAGGACCCCGTCGCCCGCCCAGGCAGGGGGAACGGAGGTCTCGGGTACCGGGCGGTGGCGGAGGCGGAGGGTTTGGCCACCCCCTCCCAGCCGAGGGCGGGCGTGACCCAGCGAACCCTTCGGCGCTTGGCGCCCCGCCAAGATCCCGCCCGTCGCTCACAGGGACGTGGCCCCGGAGGCTTCAGTGCCCGGGGCCCGCGGTCCCTTGGGCATCGCCCCTGCCCGCCCACGCGGCGCTAGGCGCCGCCCAGCCGCAACCCGGGCCGGCCCTCCTGCCCGACAGCAGCTGGCCCGAAGCCACTGGGAGCCACCATCGTGTCGCCACGGCCCCTCAGCCCCGGCGAGGCCACCCTTGCCCGCACACCACCCGCCGAGCTCAGGAGCCCGCCCCTGGCGGCCGGCAGGCCCGGGGAAGCGGCCCCTGCCCTCGATCCCGCTCCCGCACCTGGCAGCGGCGGCGACACGGCGGGGGGCGGGGCTTTTGCCGGAGGGAGCTGTGGAGGGACACAGCCACCGGCACACAGGTGGCGGCCCCGGGGCGGGGCGCCGGTGGGGGCGGCCAGGTGCAGGTCGACGGGCTCGCTGGCCGAAGGGACGGCAACCGGGCCCGCGGCGGAGCCTGGGTCCGGGCCAGGCACCCCGGGGGCGTCTGGGGTGCGGCTGCCTTCCAGGGCCGCCTTCTGGCCGCCTGGCGGGCCGGGCCGGCGGGGAGCGCCCCCTCCGGCGCGCGTGCCGTGGTGGGAGGGGCCTGAGGAGGCGGGGCCTGCAGCGGGGCCCCGGCGCGGGCGGAGCCGGCGGCCACCGCCCGCGGGCGAGTTAAAGGAGAAGGCGGAGCGGGAGGCAAAAAGCCTACAGCACCCGGTATTCCCAGGCGGTCTCCCATCCAAGTACTAACCAGGCCCGACCCTGCTTAGCTTCCGAGATCAGACGAGATCGGGCGCGTTCAGGGTAGTATGGCCGTAGACGGGGGCGGGGACGGCGGGCTGCCTCTTGAGGCCCACTTTCGCTGGCGCTTGCGCCTCACCGCCAGCCTGGCGGTCAGCCCGCCCCGGCAGGACCCCGTCGCCCGCCCAGGCAGGGGGAACGGAGGTCTCGGGTACCGGGCGGTGGCGGAGGCGGAGGGTTTGGCCACCCCCTCCCAGCCGAGGGCGGGCGTGACCCAGCGAACACTTCGGCGCTTGGCGCCCCGCCAAGATCCCGCCCGTCGCTCACAGGGACGTGGCCCCGGAGGCTTCAGGGCCCGGGGCCCGCGGTCCCTTGGGCATCGCCCCTGCCCGCTCACGCGGCGCTAGGCGCCGCCCGGCCGCAGCCCGGGCCGGCCCTCCTGCCCGACAGCAGCTGGCCCGAAGCCACTGGGAGCCACCATCGTGTCGCCACGGCCCCTCAGCCCCGGCGAGGCCACCCTTGCCCGCACACCACCCGCCGAGCTCAGGAGCCCGCCCCTGGGGCCGGCAGGCCCGGGGAAGCGGCCCCTGCTCTCGATCCCGCTCCCGCACCGGGCCGCGGCGGCGACACGGCGGGGGCGGGGATTTTGCCGGAGGGAGCTGTGGAGGGACACACCCACCGGCACACAGGTGGCGGCCCCGGGGCGGGGCGCCGGTGGGGGCGGCCAGGTGCAGGTCGACGGGCTCGCTGGCCGAAGGCACGGCAACCGGGCCCGCGGCGGAGCCTGGGTCCGGGCCAGGCACCCCGGGGGCGTCTGGGGTGCGGCTGCCTTCCAGGGCCGCCTTCTGGCCGCCTGGCGGGCCGGGCCGGCGGGGAGCGCCCCCTCCGGCGCGCGCGCCGTGGTGCGAGGGGCCTGAGGAGGCGGGGCCTGCAGCGGAGCCCCGGCGCGGGCGGAGCCGGCGGCCAGCGCCCGCGGGCGAGTTCAAGGAGAAGGCGGAGCGGGAGGCAAAACGCCTACAGCACCCGGTATTCCCAGGAGGTCTCCCATCCAAGTACTAACCAGGCCCGACCCTGCTTAGCTTCCGAGATCAGACGAGATCGGGCGCGTTCAGGGTGGTATGGCCGTAGACGGGACGGGGACGGCGGGCTGCCTCTTGAGGCCCACTTTCGCTGGCGCTTGCGCCTCACCGCCAGCCTGGCGGTCAGCCCGCCCCGGCAGGACCCCGTCGCCCGCCCAGGCAGGGGGAACGGAGGTCTCGGGTACCGGGCGGTGGCGGAGGCGGAGGGTTTGGCCACCCCCTCCCAGCCGAGGGCGGGCGTGACCCAGCGAACCCTTCGGCGCTTGGCGCCCCGCCCAAGATCCGGCCCGTCGCTCACAGGGACGTGGCCCCGGAGGCTTCAGGGCCCGGGGCCCGCGGTCCCTTGGGCATCGCCCCTGCCCGACCACGCGGCGCTAGGCGCCGCCCGGCCGCATCCCGGGCCGGCCCTCCTGCCCGACAGCAGCTGGCCCGAAGCCACTGGGAGCCACCATCGTGTCGCCACGGCCCCACAGCCCCGGCGAGGCCACCCTTGCCCGCACACCACCCGCCGAGCTCAGGAGCCCGCCCCTGGCGGCCGGCAGGCACGGGGAAGCGGCCCCTGCCCTCGATCCCGCTCCCGCACACGGCCGCGGCGGCGACACGGCGGGGGCTGGGCTTTTGCGAGAGGGAGCTGTGGAGGGACACACCCACCGGCACACAGGTGGCGGCCCCGGGGCGGGGCGCCGGTGGGGGCGGCCAGGTGCAGGTCGACGGGCTCGCTGGCCGAAGGCACGGCAACCGGGCCCGCGGCGGAGCCTGGGTCCGGGCCAGGCACCCCGGGGGCGTCTGGGGTGCGGCTGCCTTCCAGGGCCGCCTTCTGGCCCCCTGGCGGGCCGGGCCGGCGTGGAGCGCCCCCTCCGGCGCGCGCGCCGTGGTGGGAGGGGCCTGAGGAGGCGGGGCCTGCAGCGGGGCCCCGGCGCGGGCGGAGCCGGCGGCCACCGCCCGCGGGCGAGTTAAAGGAGAAGGCGGAGCGGGAGGCAAAAAGCCTACAGCACCCGGTATTCCCAGGCGGTCTCCCATCCAAGTACTAACCAGGCCCGACCCTGCTTAGCTTCCGAGATCAGACGAGATCGGGCGCGTTCAGGGTGGCATGGCCGTAGACGGGACGGGGACGGCGGGCTGCCTCTTGAGGCCCACTTTCGCTGGCGCTTGCGCCTCACCGCCAGCCTGGCGGTCAGCCCGCCCCGGCAGGACCCCGTCGCCCGCCCAGGCAGGGGGAACGGAGGTCTCGGGTACCAGGCGGTGGCGGAGGCGGAGGGTTTGGCCACCCCCTCCCAGCCGAGGGCGGGCGTGACCCAGCGAACCCTTCGGCGCTTGGCGCCCCGCCCAAGATCCGGCCCGTCGCTCACAGGGACGTGGCCCCGGAGGCTTCAGGGCCCGGGGCCCGCGGTCCCTTGGGCATCGCCCCTGCCCGCCCACGCGGCGCTAGGCGCCGCCCAGCCGCAGCCCGGGGCGGCCCTCCTGCCCGACAGCAGCTGGCCCGAAACCACTGGGAGCCACCATCGTGTCGCCACGGCCCCTCAGCCCCGGCGAGGCCACCCTTGCCCGCACACCACCCGCCGAGCTCAGGAGCCCGCCCCTGGCGGCCGGCAGGCCCGGGGAAGAGGCCCCTGCCCTCGATCCCGCTCCCGCACCCGGCCGCGCCGGCGACACGGCGGGGGGCGGGGCTTTTGCCGGAGGGAGCTGTGGAGGGACACACCCACCGGCACACAGGTGGCGGCCCCGGGGCGGGGCGCCGGAGGGGGCGGCCAGGTGCAGGTCGAGGGGCTCGCTGGCCGAAGGGACGGCAACCGGGCCCACGGCGGAGCCTGGGTCCGGGCCAGGCACCCTGGGGGCGTCTGGGGTGCGGCTGCCTTCCAGGGCCGCCTTCTGGCCGCCTGGCGGGCCGGGCCGGCGGGGAGCGCCCCCTCCGGCGCGTGCGCCGTGGTGGGAGGGGCCTGAGGAGGAGGGGCCTGCAGCGGGGCCCCGGCGCGGGCGGAGCCGGCGGCCACCGCCCGCGGGCGAGTAAAGGAGAAGGCGGAGCGGGAGGCAAAAAGCCTACAGCACCCGGTATTCCCAGGCGGTCTCCCATCCAAGTACTAACCAGGCCCGACCCTGCTTAAGCTTCCGAGATCAGACGAGATCGGGCGCGTTCAGGGTGGTATGGCCGTAGACGGGGGCGGGGACGGCGGGCTGCCTCTTGAGGCCCACTTTCGCTGGCGCTTGCGCCTCACCGACAGCCTGGCGGTCAGCCCGCCCCGGCAGGACCCCGTCGCCCGCCCAGGCAGGGGGAACGGAGGTCTCGGGTACCGGGCGGTGGCGGAGGCGGAGGGTTTGGCCACCCCCTCCCAGCCGAGGGCGGGCGTGACCCAGCGAACCCTTCGGCGCTTGGCGCCCCGCCAAGATCCCGCCCGTCGCTCACAGGGACGTGGCCCCGGAGGCTTCAGGGCCCGGGGCCCACGGTCCCTTGGGCATCGCCCCTGCCCGCCCACGCGGCGCTAGGCGCCGCCCGGCCGCAGCCCGGGCCGGCCCTCCTGCCCGACAGCAGCTGGCCCGAAGCCACTGGGAGCCACCATCGTGTCGCCACGGCCCCTCAGCCCCGGCGAGGCCACCCTTGCCCGCACACCACCCGCCGAGATCAGGAGCCCGCCCCTGGCGGCCGGCAGGCCCGGGGAAGCGGCCCCTGCCCTCGATCCCGCTCCCGCACCCGGCAGCGGCGGCGACACGGCGGGGGGCGGGGCTTTTGCCGGAGGGAGCTGTGGAGGGACACACCCACCGGCAAACAGGTGGCGGCCCCGTGGCGGGGCGCCGGTGGGGGCGGCCAGGTGCAGGTCGACGGGCTCGCTGGCCGAAGGGACGGCAACCGGGCCCGCGGCGGAGCCTGGGTCCGGGCCAGGCACCCCGGGGGCGTCTGGGGTGCGGCTGCCTTCCAGGGCCGCCTTCTGGCCGCCTGGCGGGCCGGGCCGGCGGGGAGCGCACCCTCCGGCGCGCGCGCCGTGGTGGGAGGGGCCTGAGGAGGCGGGGCCTGCAGCGGGGCCCCGGCGCGGGCGGAGCCGGCGGCCACCGCCCGCGGGCGAGTTAAAGGAGAAGGCGGAGCGGGAGGCAAAATGCCTACAGCACCCGGTATTCCCAGGCGGTCTCCCATCCAAGTACTAACCAGGCCCGACCCTGCTTAGCTTCCGAGATCAGACGAGATCGGGCGCGTTCAGGGTAGTATGGCCGTAGACGGGGGCGGGGACGGCGGGCTGCCTCTTGAGGCCCACTTTCGCTGGCGCTTGCGCCTCACCGCCAGCCTGGCGGTCAGCCCGCCCCGGCAGGACCCCGTCGCCCGCCCAGGCAGGGGGAACGGAGGTCTCGGGTACCGGGCGGTGGCGGAGGCGGAGGGTTTGGCCACCCCCTCCCAGCCGAGGGCGGGCGTGACCCAGCGAACCCTTCGGCGCTTGGCGCCCCGCCCAAGATCCGGCCCGTCGCTCACAGGGACGTGGCCCCGGAGGCTTCAGGGCCCGGGGCCCGCGGTCCCTTGGGCATCGCCCCTGCCCGCCCACGCGGCGCTAGGCGCCGCCCATCCGCAGCCCGGTCCGGCCCTCCTGCCCGACAGCAGCTGGCCCGAAGCCACTGGGAGCCACCATCGTGTCGCCACGGCCCCTCAGCCCCGGCGAGGCCACCCTTGCCCGCACACCACCCGCCGAGCTCAGGAGCCCGCCCCTGGCGGCCGGCAGGCCCCTGGGAAGCGGCCCCTGCCCTGGATCCCGCTCCCGCACCCGGCCGCGGCGGCGACACGGCGGGGGGCGGGGCTTTTGCCGGAGGGAGCTGTGGAGGGACACACCCACCGGCACAAAGGTGGCGGCCCCGGGGCGGGGCGCCGGTGGGGGCGGCCAGGTGCAGGTCGAGGGGCTCGCTGGCCGAAGGGACGGCAACCGGGCCCGCGGCGGAGCCTGGGTCCGGGCCAGGCACCCCGGGGGCGTCTGGGGTGCGGCTGCCTTCCAGGGCCGCCTTCTGGTCGCCTGGCGGGCCGGGCCGGCGGGGAGCGCCCCCTCCGGCGCGCGCGCCGTGGTGGGAGGGGCCTGAGGAGGCGGGGCCTGCAGCGGGGCCCCGGCGCGGGCGGAGCCGGCGGCCACCGCCCGCGGGCGAGTTAAAGGAGAAGGCGGAGCGGGAGGCAAAAAGCCTACAGCACCCGGTATTCCCAGGCGGTCTCCCATCCAAGTACTAACCAGGCCCGACCCTGCTTAGCTTCCGAGATCAGACGAGATCGGGCGCGTTCAGGGTGGTATGGCCGTAGACGGGGGCGGGGACGGCGGGCTGTCTCTTGAGGCCCACTTTCGCTGGCGCTTGCGCCTCACCGCCAGCCTGGCGGTCAGCCCGCCCCGGCAGGACCCCGTCGCCCGCCCAGGCAGGGGGAACGGAGGTCTCGGGTACCGGGCGGTGGCGGAGGCGGAGGGTTTGGCCACCCCCTCCCAGCCGAGGGCGGCGTGACCCAGCGAACCCTTCGGCGCTTGGCGCCCCGCCAAGATCCCGCCCGTCGCTCACAGGGACGTGGCCCCGGAGGCTTCAGTGCCCGGGGCCCGCGGTCCCTTGGGCATCGCCCCTGCCCGCCCACGCGGCGCTAGGCGCCGCCCAGCCGCAGCCCGGGCCGGCCCTCCTGCCCGACAGCAGCTGGCCCGAAGCCACTGGGAGCCACCATCGTATCGCAACGGCCCCTCAGCCCCGGCGAGGCCACCCTTGCCCGCACACCACCCGCCGAGCTCAGGAGCCCGCCCCTGGCGGCCGGCAGGCCCGGGGAACCGGCCCCTGCCCTCGATCCCGCTCCCGCACCCGGCAGCGGCGGCGACACGGCGGGGGCGGGGCTTTAGCCGGAGGGAGCTGTGGAGGGACACACCCACCGGCACACAGGTGGCGGCCCCGGGGCGGGGCGCCGGTGGGGGCGGCCAGGTGCAGGTCGAGGGGCTCGCTGGCCGAAGGGACGGCAACCGGGCCCGCGGCGGAGCCTGGGTCCGGGCCAGGCACCCCGGGGGCGTCTGGGGTGCGGCTGCCTTCCAGGGCCGCCTTCTGGCCGCCTGGCGGGCCGGGCCGGCGGGGAGCGCCCCCTCCGGCGCGCGCGCCGTGGTGGGAGGGGCCTGAGGAGGCGGGGCCTGCAGCGGGGCCCCGGCGCGGGAGGAGCCGGCGGCCACCGCCCGCGGGCGAGTTAAAGGAGAAGGCGGAGCGGGAGGCAAAAACCCTACAGCACCCGGTATTCCCAGGCGGTTTCCCATCCAAGTACTAACCAGGCCCGACCCTGCTTAGCTTCCGAGATCAGACGAGATCGGGCGCGTTCAGGGTGGTATGGCCGTAGACGGGACGGGGACGGCGGGCTGCCTCTTGAGGCCCACTTTCCCTGGCGCTTGCGCCTCACCGCCAGCCTGGCGGTCAGCCCGCCCCGGCAGGACCCCGTCGCCCGCCCAGGCAGGGGGAACGGAGGTCTCGGGTACCGGGCGGTGGCGGAGGCGGAGGGTTTGGCCACCCCCTCCCAGCCGAGGGCGGGCGTGACCCAGCGAACCCTTCGGCGCTTGGCGCCCCGCCCAAGATCCGGCCCGTCGCTCACAGGGACGTGGCCCCGGAGGCTTCAGGGCCCGGGGCCCGCGGTCCCTTGGGCATCGCCCCTGCCCGCCCATGCGGCGCTAGGCGCCGCCCAGCCGCAGCCCGGGCCGGCCCTCCTGCCCGACAGCAGCTGGCCCGAAGCCACTGGGAGCCACCATCGTGTCGCCACGGCCCCTCAGCCCCGACGAGGCCACCCTTGCCCGCACACCACCCGCCGAGCTCAGGAGCCCGCCCCTGGCGGCCGGCAGGCCCGGGGAAGCGGCCCCTGCCCTCGATCCCGCTCCCGCACCCGGCCGCGGCGGCGACACGGCAGGGGGCGGGGCTTTTGCCGGAGGGAGCTGTGGAGGGACACACCCACCGGCACACAGGTGGCGGCCCCGGGGCGGGGCGCCGGTGGGGGCGGCCAGGTGCAGGTCGAGGGGCTCGCTGGCCGAAGGGACGGCAACCGGGCCCGCGGCGGAGCCTGGGTCCGGGCCAGGCACCCCGGGGGCGTCTGGGGTGCGGCTGCCTTCCAGGGCCGCCTTCTGGCCGCCTGGCCGCCCGGGCCGGCGGGGAGCGCCCCCTCCGGCGCTCGCGCCGTGGTGGGAGGGGCCTGAGGAGGAGGGGCCTGCAGCGGGGCCCCGGCGCGGGCGGAGCCGGCGGCCACCGCCCGCGGGAGAGTAAAGGAGAAGGCGGAGCGGGAGGCAAAAAGCCTACAGCACCCGGTATTCCCAGGCGTTCTCCCATCCAAGTACTAACCAGGCCCGACCCTGCTTAAGCTTCCGAGATCAGACGAGATCGGGCGCGTTCAGGGTGGTATGGCCGTAGACGGGGGCGGGGACGGCGGGCTGCTTCTTGAGGCCCACTTTCGCTGGCGCTTGCGCCTCACCGCCAGCCTGGCGGTCAGCCCGCCCCGGCTGGACCCCGTCGCCCGCCCAGGCAGGGGGAACGGAGGTCTCGGGTACTGGGCGGTGGCGGAGGCGGAGGGTTTGGCCACCCCCTCCCAGCCGAGGGCGGGCGTGACCCAGCGAACCCTTCGGCGCTTGGCGCCCCGCCCAAGATCCGGCCCGTCGCTCACAGGGACGTGGCCCCGGAGGCTTCAGGGCCCGGGGCCCGCGGTCCCTTGGGCATCGCCCCTGCCCGCCCACGCGGCGCTAGGCGCCGCCCAGCCGCAGCCCGGGCCGTCCCTCCTGCCCGACAGCAGCTGGCCCGAAGCCACTGGGAGCCACCATCGTGTCGCCACGGCCCCTCAGCCCCGGCGAGGCCACCCTTGCCCGCACACCACCCGCCCAGCTCAGGAGCCCGCCCCTGGCGGCCGGCAGGCCCGGGGAAGCGGCCCCTGCCCTCGATCCCGCTCCCGCACCCGGCCGTGGCGGCGAC
This sequence comes from Delphinapterus leucas, assembly GCF_059928025.1. Lineage (NCBI taxonomy): Eukaryota > Metazoa > Chordata > Mammalia > Artiodactyla > Monodontidae > Delphinapterus > Delphinapterus leucas. Next base: position 29,081,882 of record NC_143147.1, on the reverse strand, counting down.
ACGGCGGGGGGCGGGGCTTTTGCCGGAGGGAGCTGTGGAGGGACACACCCACCGGCACACAGGTGGCGGCCCCGGGGCGGGGCGCCGGTGGGGGCGGCCAGGTGCAGGTCGAGGAGCTCGCTGGCCGAAGGGACGGCAACCGGGCCCGCGGCGGAGCCTGGGTCCGGGCCAGGCACCCTGGGGGCGTCTGGGGTGCGGCTGCCTTCCAGGGCCGCCTTCTGGCCGCCTGGCGGGCCGGGCCGGCGGGGAGCGCCTCCTCCGGCGCTCGCGCCGTGGTGGGAGGGGCCTGAGGAGGAGGGGCCTGCAGCGGGGCCCCGGCGCGGGCGGAGCCGGCGGCCACCACTCGCGGGCGAGTAAAGGAGAAGGCGGAGCGGGAGGCAAAAAGCCTACAGCACCCGGTATTCCCAGGCGGTCTCCCATCCAAGTACTAACCAGGCCCGACCCTGCTTAAGCTTCCGAGATCAGACGAGATCGGGCGCGTTCAGGGTGGTATGGCCGTAGACGGGGGCGGGGACGGCGGGCTGCCTCTTGAGGCCCACTTTCGCTGGCGCTTGCGCCTCACCGCCAGCCTGGCGGTCAGCCCGCCCCGGCAGGACCCCGTCGCCCGCCCAGGCAGGGGGAACGGAGGTCTCGGGTACCGGGCGGTGGCGGAGGCGGAGGGTTTGGCCACCCCCTCCCAGCTGAGGGCGGGCGTGACCCAGCGAACCCTTCGGCGCCTGGCGCCCCGCCCAAGATCCCGCCCGTCGCTCACAGGGACATGGC